>NW_022881614.1:12940000-13191097 GCF_003369915.1 Drosophila miranda
TGTCCGATATCACAGGAGTGTGGATACCAAATTTGGTTGCTCTGGCTCTTATAGGTTCTGAGATCCTTGAACTCATATTTTGCAATTGGCAAAGCCGACCATGAAACCTGTGTGTTAGAGAGAGACAGAGCGAGAAAGAATGAAATTGTTTTCTTGATTCTGGCTATAATAATTATACGATCTGGTTGAGATTTTACACTCTAGAACATATAGTCATCCTCTACGATTCTGCATTTTTGGTTTTATCGTATCTTTAAAAATGTGGATGCCACGGACTTTCGTCCTTTGTGGGGGCGGAAGTGGGCGGGGCAAAGTTTTGAAATATTTTTGTAGCAGTGACATATCACAGATGTCTGGATCCAAAACATCGTTGCTCTAGCTCTTATAGTCTTTGAGCACTAGGCGCTGAAGGGGACGGACGGACGGACGGACGGCCGGACGGACAGACGGACAGACAGACAGGGCTCAATCGACTCGGCTATTGATGCTGATCAAGAATATATATACTTTATGGGCTCGGAAACGATTCCTTCTGGACGTTACACACATCCACTTTTACCACAAATCTAATATACCCCAATACTCATTTTGAGTATCGGGTATAAAAAAAAACGAGGGGGAACGTTGTGAGTTGCTGCGGAGACCGCAACTCTACAGTTATACCCGATACTAAGTCAGTATGGCTCTCCTCCGGCAGACGCCGCTAATATTGAACCACACGACAAAGAGTGCGTGCGAGAGAGACAGAAAATCAGTCTGAGCGTGACGTCGGGCGCTGCGTAGCCACTGAAAATTGAATTCTTGCTTTTGGCTACAAAAATGATCCGATCTGATCCAGATTCAGCAATCTGATAGACATGGTCATTATCTATGATTCTGCGTTTTTAGTTTTCTCGAAGGTGCAATATTGTGGATGCAACAGATTTTCGTCCTTTGTGGGGGCGGAAAAGGGTGGGGCGAAATTCTGAGATATACGTTTTATAGTGAGATCTAACAGAAGTGCGGATACCAAATTTGGTTACTCTAGCTTTAATAGTCTCTGAGATTTGTGGATGCCCCAGATTTTCGTCCTTTGCGGGGGCGGAAGGGGGTGTGGCGAAATTTGGACACGAAACGGTCAAGGTCCGATATCACAGGAGCGTTGAGACCAAATTTGGTTGGTCTGGCTCTTATAGGTTCTGAGATCCTTGAACTCATATTTTTCAATTGGCAAAGCCGACCATGAAACCTGTGTGTTAGAGAGAGACAGAACGAGAAAGAATGAAATTGTTTTCTTGATTCTGGCTATAATAATTATACGATCTAGTTCAGATTTTACACTCTAGAACATATAATCATCCTCTACGATTCTGCGTTTTTGGTTTTATCGTATCTTTAAAAATGTGGATGCCACAGATTTTCGTCCTTTGTGGGGGCGGAAGTGGGCGGGGCGAAGTTTTGAAATATTTTTTTAGCAGTGACATATCACAGAAGTCTGGATCCAAAACATCGTTGCTCTAGATCTTATAGTCTTTGAGCACTAGGCGCTGAAGGGGAAGGACGGACGGACGGACGGACGGACGGACGCACGGACGGACAGACGGACAGACAGACAGGGCTCAATCGACTCGGCTATTGATGCTGATCAAGAATATATATACTTTATGGGGTCGGAAACGATTCCTTCTGGACGTTACACACATCCACTTTTACCACAAATCTAATATACCCCAATACTCATTTTGAGTATCGGGTATAACGAGGCGAAACGTTGTGAGTTGCTGCGGACACCGCAACTCTACAGTTATACCCGATACTAAGTCAGTATGGCTCTCCTCCGGCAGACGCTGCTAATATTAAACGACACGACAAAGAGTGCGTGCGAGAGAAACAGAAAATCAGTCTGAGCGTAACGTCGGGCGCTGCGTAGCCAGTGCAAATTGATTTGTTCCTTTTGGGTATAAAAATGATCCGATCTGATCCAGATTCAGCAGTCTGATAGATATGGTCATTATCTATGATTCTGCGTTTTTAGTTTTCTCGAATCTGCAATATTGTGGATGCAACAGATTTTCGTCCTTTGTGGGGGCGGAAGGAGGTGGGGAGAAATTCTGAGAAATACGTTTTATAGTGAAATCCAACAGAAGTGCTGATACCAAATTTGGTTACTCTACCCTTAATAGTCTCTGAGATTTGTGGATGCCCCAGATTTTCGTCCTTTGCGGGGGCGGAAGGGGGTGTGGCGAAATTTGGACACGAAACGGTCAAGGTCCGATATCACAGGAGTGTGGACTTTACCCGGCCCTAAATTTGATACAAAAGTTAAAGGTGGAACTGTTGACGAGTCGGTGTCAACAATTCAAGTCGATAAATTTGGGGAGAAAGTGCTAATATGGCAGGCCATTTGCACCTGTGGCCTAAGAACCAGTGCTTTTTTCACAAAAGGGACAATCAACGCCGATGTGTACATGAAGGAGTGTTTGAAAAAGCGTCTCATACCTTTTTATGAAAAACACAATGTGTCAAGAATATTTTGGCCAGATCTGGCGTCCGCGCACTATGCCCGCTCAACTTTAGCTCTCCTCCGGCAGACGCCGCTAATATTAAACGACACGACAAAGAGTGCGTGCGAGAGAGACAGAAAATCAGTCTGAGCGTGACGTCGGGCGCTGCGTAGCCACTGCAAATTGATTTGTTCCTATTGGCTATAAAAATGATCTGATCTGATCCAGATTCAGCAATCTGATAGATATGGTCATTATCTATGATTCTGCGTTTTTAGTTTTCTCGAATGTAAAATATTGTGGATGCAACAGATTTTCGTCCTTTGTGTGGGCGGAAGGGGATGGGGCGAAATTTTAAGATACCCGTTTTATAGTAAGATCTAACAGGAGTGCGGATACCAAATTTGGTTACTCTAGCCTTAATAGTCTCTGAGATTTTTGAATATCCCCAGATTTTCGTCCTTTGCGGGGGCGGAAGGGGGTGTGGCGAAATTTTGAAACAAACTCGTCTCGGTCCGATATATTAGGAGTGTGGATACCAAATTTGGTTGCTCTAGCTTTTGTAGTCTCTGAGATCTAGGAGCTAATGTTTTACTCTAAGCAAAGCCGCCTATGCTACGTGTGTGTTAGAGAGAGACAGGGCAAGAAAAAATGAAATTGTTTTCTTGATGCTGGCTATAATAATAATACGATCCAATTCAGATTCCGCAGTCTTAAAGATTTGGTCGTTCTCTACAATTCTACGTTTTTAGTTCTCTCGTATCGTCGAAATTGTGGATGCCACAGATTTTCGCCCTTTGTGGGGGCGGAAGTGGGCGGGGCAAAGTTTTGAAATATTCTTGAAGCAGTGACATATCACAGAAGTCTGGATCCAAAACATCGTTGCTCTAGCTCTTATAGTCTTTGAGCACTAGGCGCTGAAGGGGACGGACAGACGGACGGACGGACGGACGGACGGACGGACAGACAGACATGGCTCAATCGACTCGGCTATTGATGCTGATCAAGAATATATATAATTTATGGGGTCGGAAACGATTCCTTCTGGACGTTACACACATCCACTTTTACCACAAATCTAATATACCCCAATACTCATTTTGAGTATCGGGTATAATAAAAATTGAAATCGGAACGAAAACATCGAAGTTATAAGAAAAACAAAGTGTGCAGTTTCTTTTCGGCACATTTCTTAGTCTTTGAGCACTAGGCGCTGAAGGGGACGGACAGACGGACAGAAGGACGGACGGACAGACGGACAGACAGACATGGCTCAATCGACTCGGCTATTGATGCTGATCAAGAATATATATAATTTATGGGGTCGGAAACGATTCCTTCTGGACGTTACACACATCCACTTTTACCACAAATCTAATATACCCCAATACTCATTTTGAGTATCGTGTATAATTACAGAGGACGAAAACGCATTCACGAGGAGTGCAAGGATGGCAAGATCACCGGTGGAGGTGAGACCTGCGAGAGAAGCAGCAGTAGCAGTCCAGGAGCGGACTCAAAAAGATCGGAACAAAAAGGAGCTACAACAGAAGGAGCAGACCCAGATGGAGCAGACCCAGATAGGGCAGACCCAAACGGAGCAGACCCAGAAGGGGCAGAGCAGCACGGCGCTACGCGATCTCGGGCAGGAAATTGCAAAGCTGGTGGAGATGCTGGAAGACGGGAAGAGGCGCTCCATCCACCAGCCGATGAGGGACTCCATTGAAAGCATCCGATCGCTCTACGAGCTGGTGGCCATCCAGCTTCATGACGATAGGGCAAAGGCGGTGATCCGTTCCCACCAGTCCTCCCAAACTTCGCCGTTGTTTAGGACAGCGGTGGAGGCAAAAAGGAAGCAGGAAAATGGGAAAGCACCGGAAAACAAGAGGAGCAAAGGGGTGGACACCCAGACGAAAACCTGCGCGGTTGGAGTGGATGCGAAAACTCCAACTCCAGGAGATAACGTCACAGGGGAGACACCGACGGCGCCTCCGAACAGGGAGTGGAGGAAAGTTGAAAGAAGGCCGAGAGTAAGGAAGCCGAAGCCTTCTAGGGTGATGACGGAGAAGGCACGCCCGGATGCCATCATCATAGCGGCGAAAGACCCGAGCAGCTACGCAGAGATTCTGCGAAAGGTGAAAGGAGACGAGAAGCTACAAGGGCTAGGAGAGGCGGTGGCAAGAATCCGCCGCACCCAAAAGGGGGAACTCCTGCTCCAGCTCAGCAAATCAGGAGAGGAAACCTCGTCCTTCCAGAGTCTGGTCGGCGAGTCGCTGGGGGACGCAGCAGAGGTCCGCGCCCTCCAACAGCGAGTCATCGTTGAATGCAGCGACTTGGACGAGGTGACCACCAAGGAGGAGATAAGGGACGCCCTCATGTCCCAGGTCCAGTTGGCAAACGTCGCACTGGACGACATATCAATAAGGAGAGGGTACGGACAGACGCAGATTGCAACTGTTCGACTTCCGTCAGAGGACTCCCGCAGGGCACTCAAAATAGGAGGACTGAAGGTCGGCTGGGTAAGAGGCAGACTTAGGGAAAGGGTCAGCGTCACCAAATGCTTCCGCTGCATGGAGTTCGGCCACATGGCCAGACAGTGTAGGAGCGATGTAGATCGTTCTAAGCTGTGCCGGAGATGCGGGAAGGAGGACCACCTTGCAAAAGACTGCGACAAGGACCCCCAGTGCATGTTCTGCAAGGGAAAGAAGGAAGATTGGAGGCATATCGCAGGAAGCGGCAGGTGCCCCCTCTTTAGACAGGCACTTGCAAAGAGGATAGGATGAGGTGCATGCAGCTGAACCTTAACCACTGCGAGGCGGCACAGGCACTAATGAGCCAAGACGCCAGGGAGAGGAAACCGGACGTGGTCATCGTATGCGAACCATACAAACCGGTGCCAGGCCGCGGTTGGGCACAAAGTAAGTGTAGGAAGGCCGCGAAGGGGGCGTCGAGACCCCGCCGCTCGATGTGGATTCGTCAAAGGAGGGCTTTGTAAGAGATAGACTCAAGGGTGTAACTTTCTACAGTTGTTACGCACCGCCGAGTTGGGACCTGTCGCGTTTCCAAACTATGTTGGAACACATTGCGGAAGACACTCGTGGGAGGACACCCTTCGTCATCGCAGGGGACTTTAATGCGTGGGCCGTCGAATGGGGCAGCAAAGAGACCAACGCAAGAGGGTACTGCCTACTGGAGCAGTTCTCGTCTCTCGACGTCGGACTGGCAAACGACGGGAAAAAGATGACCTTCTGCAGGGCGGGAAGATCCTCAATAATAGATCTGACCTTTCTGAGCAGTTCGCTATGTAGACATTCCACCTGGAGAGTGGGTGACGAATTCACATTTAGCGACCACCAGGCGATACACTTTGAGCTCGGACAGCGCAACAGAGTCCCCAGGAAGCCAAAAACAACGGGGCCAAAGTGAAAGGATAGTCTACTGGACGTCGCAGCCTTCTCGGACTCCTTCAGGCAACACGAGCGGAACCTAGCTGGTATCTCAGCGGAGGAAGCGGCACGGGAACTGACCAGTCCATGCCAAGGAAGAAGCCGTCTCTACGAGGAAGACCTTGCTACTGGTGGACGCAGGAAATAGGCGAGCTTAGAAGGGCTTGTCTCCGAGCGCGACGGCGTGCCCAAAGAGCGAGAGGCCGCTACGCCTTCGAAACCAGGCAAGAGGAATTTCGCACGGCAAAACACGGGCTGAAGGTGGCCATCAAGAAGAGTAAGAGCGACTGCTTCCGCCACATATGCGACGAAGCGGAGGTAGACCCCTGGGGTACTGCTTATAAAGTAGTCACCAAAAGGATCAGAGGAATAAGCACCCCTACCCCGACGTGCCCGCAACTGCTGCATCGGATTGTGACAGCGCTGTTCCCCAGGCACCCGCAGAAGGAAGAAACTAACCTGGACCAGGAGGAACCACCATACGAGCCAGTATCTACACTGGAGGTCATAGAAGCAACCAGGAGAGTTGGCGACCGGAAGGCACCAGGGCCGGATGGAATACCCAACAAGGCCCTAAAGCTCGCGGTGGCCACCCGACCGGAACCCTTTGCGGAGACTTTTAACAGTTGCCTCAGGGAGGGAACATTCCCAAAACGATGGAAGAGGCAGCGTCTAATTCTGCTGCCCAAAGGCAACAAGCCAGCAGACGATCCATCGGCGTACAGACCAATCTGCCTGTTGGACACGGTGGGCAAGCTGCTTGAAAGAGTGCTGTACAACAGGCTTCTAGAGTTCGTGGAGGAAACAGAAGCACTCTCAGAGGCGCAATATGGATTCCGGAAATCCCGCTCGACCGTGGACGCCATCATGGCGGTAGTTAGCATCGCAGCGAAGGCCATAGAAGGAACAAGATGGAGGTGGGGCACCAAGGACATCCGAAACGCTTTCAACTCGGCCAACTGGTCAAGGATCGAGACGGCGTTGTACCGAATCGGGGTACCGGTATACCTTCTGAGGATGATCTCCAGTTACTTCTCGAACAGGGTGCTGGGCTACGAGACGGACCAAGGAGAGATAGCGTACGAGGTTACGGCAGGAGTCCCGCAAGGATCATATCCCCCCAGCAGAGTTGCTGGTTAGCTTTATGACAGCATAACTATATATACGTGTACCGTCTCATCAAGCGCATCCAGGATGACCTGAGACGATGCGAGAAAGATCGGCATGTAGCGGCCTAGAATAGGCCCCCCACCCCACGAAGTAATACCTAACGGTGATCCCGCGGGGGGAAGAGGTGTGTATGTGTGTGGGGTGGTTTTAGTACGTATGACTTGACTAGAGCAAGGAATCGTGCATGCCAATGGCACGGGTCATTGGTATCTCATGAAGATTTCCACTCCTCATAGCGCATCCATGAAAAAAAAACAAAAAAAACACACACCACACACACACACACTCTCGGATGGGGACACACTTGGTATTCTAGTGAGTGCGGTCGTGTTTTTAAATCGTTCCGTATAATTCAGTGGAAAACGTCGGAAGTTAGCCTGGAAAAGAGGCAAAGAGTAGTTAGCGCGAGCCATAGTAGTGCTGCGTTACTTAACTGCGCGGAACGCAAGTCCGCAAGCGGAGAAGCGGCCACCTGGCCAATAGTACTGGCCAAAATCCCAGTGGGACGCCATCGAGCCCGAAGGGGGGGGAAGGAACAGCAGGTAAGTGACTGTTTTCCTATTCTTCTTCGCTGTGATTCTTGGCGCCACTTGTTGGTTGCTGCCTTTTTTTTGTTTTTGGGCAAAATTGGCCAAGCACACCGCAAGCGGTGTTGGATAACGACTGAAGAACAGCTGACTGGAGGCACGGAGCTAAGTGCTGGAAAACGACAGCGTCTGGCCAATAGAGGGCGCGGCCACAGCAACCGGAGTTGCCAGATCAACGGCCAGATCGGAGATGAGCGATCAGCAGGAACAAGCTGCGGCTTGCAGCACTCCGCTGACAAGCTCATTAGCCTGGGATGAGGAGAATCCCTTTCGCCGGAAAAATGCTCTGGCGCGATCGCCAAACCAGCCGGCGGAAGCAGTGGAGGAGCGCGCAAGTTCCTCTCCTCCAACGCTGCAGCGCCCCCAAGAGGAGCAAGCAGACCCGGAGGAGAGGGCCATGGCGCATTTGGCGAGCTTGGGCCAAAAGGCCAGAGAGTTGGGGAAGCTGATGGTGCTCCCAAAGAGGTCCATCACGAACCCAATGAGGGATCTGGTGGATGAGATCGAATATCTGCAGCGAGAGTTGGAATCGTTCTGGCAGGCGATCTCTGCGGAGCAGGCTGTAGCCAAGGTTACACAGCCGGAAGTTACGGAGAGGGCGGGAAAGAGGGCACGGCCAGAGCCCAGGAACACCACCCACCCGTCCCCGTCCCCAAGGCCGAAGAAGCCAAAACATGGACCCAAAAAGTAAAAAAAAAACCGAGAAGAAGCCGCAGGAAGGCCCAATGAGGGACGCCGTAGCTCGCAAGGGACCGGAGGACGCCCCAAAGGATCGAGAGGCGGGGGGGGTGAAGGTCGTAGCTAGGCAAAGGCCAAAGCCAAAGCAGCAGCAACGACCAAGACCGCCACGCAGCGATGCAATAGTCATCGCCGCCACCAGCACTGTCTCATATGCAGACATTCTAAGGAAGGTCAAAACAGAGCCAAGTCTTAAAAAGCTAGGGCAATCGGTGCAAGGGGTGCGACGCACAGCAAAAGGAGAGCTTTTGCTGAGCCCACGAGATGCAGGCAGCAGTCAAGGAAGCGCTAGGAAGCACGGTTGAAGTAAGGAGTCTTACCGAAACTGTCATCTTGGAGGTAAGGGACATAGACGAAGTGTCCACCCAAGAGGAAGTCCTAGCGGAACTCAAAGCGCAGGCAGGAGTGGAAATCTGCGAGGCCGCAGCCATCTCCATCAGACCAGCCTATAGGAGCACGCAGACCCTGACTCTGAAAGTTCCCCCGGCCATAGCAAAGCCCCTCCTGGAGAAAGGAAGAATTCGCCTGGGGTGGGGGTATTGCAGAATACGACCCAAGTCAACTCCCAGAAGATGCTACAAGTGCATGGAGTTTGGCCACATCGCGCCTAATTGTAAGAGCAGCCAAGACTTCACGAAGTGCTGCTACAATTGCGCAGGAGCCGACCACCAGGCCAAAGATTGCAAAGTCGAACCAAGTTGCATTCTTTGCAAGCGCCACCGGGTGAAGGACCCGAAGCACCAAACGACGAGTTCGAGGTGCCCGCAGTACCAAAAGGCGATTCAGCAAATGAAGGATAGAGATGTGCGAGATGGCACAGCAGCTGCTGGACCAGACCATAAGGGAGCACCGTATTGATGTAGCAGTCATAAGCGAGCAATACCGGAATCGCAACTCGGGAGAGTGGATTGTTGACTCGAGCAAGAAGGCAGCGATATGGAGCTGTGGGAGTCCCACACAGCAACTACTGCAAACATACGTCGGAGTCGGATTCGCCAGAGCCCGGATAAATGGAGTGCACATATATAGCTGCTACCTGCCCCCGAGCCTCAGCCTACAGCAGGCGACGCAGGCACTGATAAGGATTGCTGAAGATGCGCGGGAGAAACACCCTACGCTCATAGCCGGCGATTTCAATGCTTGGGCGACGGAGAGGGGATGCCCGAGAACGAACCCAAGGGGACAGGCGCTCTTAGAATGCTTTGCGACGTTGGATGCCGTACTGCTGAACACAGGCACACAGCAGACGTTCGGCAGAGCTGGAACGGGGTCTATAATAGACCTTACGTTCGTGAGCAGCAGCCTCAGCCGCAGGACTACGTGGGAAGTTAGTGGCTTATACACCGGGAGTGACCACCAAGCCCTCATATGTGAAATCCAGGTAGCGGGCGCACCTAACCCGTTCATTGGCAAGCAGATCGGTTATAAGACCGAAACGCTAGAGCCGGATATGGTCCGGGCCATGTTTGAGGACTACGAGACCAACGATACGGCTGAAGAGAGAGCAAGCCAACTGGCCATACATACGCTGGAAGCATGTGATGCCTCCATGCTAAGGAAAAGAAGAAGCCTGAACAACCGCAGGCCAACGTATTGGTGGAACGCTGCAATAGGTAGCGCCAGGCAGGAGTGCCAGCGGAAAAGACGACTATACTAGCGTTCGAGAGGTTCCCCGGAATTCGAGAGGTTCCAAGGAGAATATAAGGAAAGAAGACGCTTATTGAAGAGGCAGATCAAGGATGCCAAGCGCAAATGCTTCGAAAAGCTCTGCGATGACGCAGATGCGAACCCTTGGGGCTACGCATACAGGCTGGTAATGAAGAGACTGCGAGTGTTCAGTCCCCCGCCGCCAATGTGTGCAGATCTGCTGGTTAACATAGTAGAAACCCTATTTCCAGAGAAAGTGGCAGCACAGAGGGTGATGGATAGAATTCCGCCACCTGAAATAGAAGCCACCACGGGAGCAGAAGTCCTAGAAGCTCTACAACGGATCAAGAACGGCAAAGCACCAGGACCTGATGGGGTCCCAAATGCCGTTCTCCGCACGGCTATTGAGACCAATCCACAAATGTACGTTGATTTATTCAATGCGTGCATGTCCGAAGAGACCTGCCCCAGACCATGGAAGCGACAGCGGCTAGTCCTCTTACCCAAGGGGAACAAGCCGACCGAGGAGCCATCATCCTATAGACCACTCTGCATGCTCGACACAGTGGGTAAGATCCTCGAGCGCATAATCCACACCAGGCTGGAGAAGGCAGTAACGCGTCAGCTCTCACCGAGACAGCACGGGTTTCGCAAAGGCAGGTCCACGGTGGACGCAATCGGCGAGGTATGTGAGATAGCAAAGCGAGCTATCGATGGCACCCGATGGATGTAAGGGACCAAAGAGTATTGCATAGTGGCAACACTCGATGTCCAAAATGCATTCAACTCTTCCAATTGGGATCACATACTAGAAGAATTGAGAAACTTTCAAGTACCGCCGTATCTGCAGAATATCATCGCGGACTACCTAAGAGACCGAGTGCTCATATATGAGACGGAAAAGGGGACACGTGAGCACCAAATCACTGGAGGAGTTTCCCCAAGGATCGGTCCTTGGCCCGCTGCTGTGGAACATCATGTATGATGGAATCCTCAAGATGGATATGCCAATGGGCGCCATGGTGATAGGCTTTGCCGACGACATAGCAATAGTCGCAGTGGAAAAACAGAAAGAAGCGGCGGAAGAAATCTGCAACGACGCGGTAGAGAGAGCCAGAACATGGCTATCAGGGAGGGATCTCTCATTAGCCACCCACAAAACGGAGGCGGTGCTCATAAGCAGCAGGAAAGTAGTGGAGACGGCCACGATCCGAGTAGGAGACTGCACTATTAGCTCCAGTCCAAGCCTGAAGTACCTGGGGGTCATGATTGACCACAGACTCAGCTTCAAGCATTACATGGCGTATGCAAGCAGCAAAGCAGGAAAGACGGCAGTGGCCCTATCCCGCATCATGGCCAACACCGGAGGCCCGAAACAGCCAAGGCGAAAGCTACTAGCGAGCGTAGCTGGCTCAACGCTAATGTACGCTACACCAATATGGGTTGATGAAATGAAGCATAAAACATATGCCCGAGAATGCAACGCAGTCCAGAGGCTGTGTGCCCTGAGGGTGTGTTGCGCATTCAGAACGGTATCCCAAGACGCCGCACTAGTGGTAGCAGGAATGATTCCCATCCATCTGCTGGCAAGAGAAGCCGCAGGAATCAGGGAACAGCGAACCCTGGGGACTACGGACCAGGCCATCCTGCAATGGCAAGATTCGTGGGATAACAGCAGCAAAGGGCGATGGACCCATAGGCTAATCCCAGACCTGAAGAGTTGGCTGAACCGTAGCCATGGACAAGTGAAGTATCACCTGACACAACTGCTGACAGGACACGGTTGCTTTAAAGCCTACCTGCATAGGTTTAAACACGAGGACGACCCTTTCTGCGTGGTCTGCGCAGGGGTCATCGAAGACGCAGAGCACTGCTTCTTCGAATGTCCAAGATTTCGGCAAGATCGAGAGGATCTAAGCAACAAGCTTGGAAGAATGCCAGCGGTGGCAAACCTGGCAGAATGCCTGCTGGAGTCGGAAGAAAACTGGGCCGCGATTAGATTCATGGCCGCAACTATGGCTACCAAACTGCGTCGCGAAGAAAGAGCACGCAATGCAAGGAGATAAAGGATAAAGGAGATTATTAAGAGAAGAGCCCTACGGGCATCTCCCCCCGGCGAAGTAATATCTCGCGACAGTACCGCCGGGATCCGGGTTGGTTTTAGAGCGGTTAGAGTCCCTCACTTCGGCTTCGGCTGAGTCGGCATGAAACTTTCCTGTAGTCACACAAAAAAAAAAAAAAAAAAACTAGTTGCTAACCTTATATAAGTACTAGTATTAAAGCAGAATAAAAGTAACTGAATACAAAAAAACACACACACACACACAGATGGAGGGAATCCAGGATGCTGCTAAACACCAGAGGACCAAAGCAGGCAACGAGGAAACTGCTGACGAGCGTCGTGACGTCGCAGATGCTCTACGCCGCACCGGTGTGGGCAGAAGCCGCGAAGGTGAGTAGCCACATGCGAGGAGTGGAGGCAACGTACAGACTGTGCGCCATTAGGATCGCGTGCTCGTTCCGGACCATCTCAGACGAAGCCGCGTTAGTCATTGCCGGGCAAGTTCCGCTCAGGGAGCTGATAAGGGAGAGGAAGGAGATCCATGATGCCATGACGGACAGTGCAGCCGAGGTACGCTCCAAAGCAGAAATTAAGGACGCCGCCAGAAGGACCAGCATAGACAGATGGCAGACTCGATGGGACCACTCACCCAAAGGCCGATGGACCCACACCCTCATCCCAAGCATAGCATGCTGGGTTGAAAGGAAGCACGGCCAGGTGGATTTCTACCTTACCCAGGCTGAGTGGACATGGCTGCTTCCGCGGCTACCTCAAGCGCTTCGGCCACGAGACAGAGGACTGGTGCCCCGAGTGTGGCACAGGCATAGAGGAGGACGCTCTCCACGTCCTCTTCGACTGCCACAGGTTTGACCTCGAGCGTCAGACATTGGAGACAGCAGCAGGGTCTAGGGTCAGCACCGAGACTCTGGTGGCGCTGATGCTGGCAGACCCGAAGGTGTGGGAAGCGGCCGCGGAGTTCGCCTCTAGCGTGATGCGAACGCTTCGGTCCTTGGAGAGAAGGCGGAAGGAGCAGACGGAGTAGGTGTCCACGCCACTGCGAAGCAATGCTTTGCGGCAGTACCGCAGTCGGAAACGATTCCTTCTGGACGTTACACACATCCACTTTTACCACAAATGTAATATACCTGTGGAGATAATGTTTTTTATCCCCAATCGGCCGACTAATTATTTCGAATTAAATAAAACTCGGCGCAGAAATAAAATTACAATATGTTCTTTAATGCGTGACATCCAAATTGCAAGTGTGGCTTGCCTGCCCTTTACATTGCCGCTCCGATCGCTAAGCGCAGCTTCGCTCGGCCGACGTCGGTAGGCAGACGCAAAGCGGAGATAGCGAAGAGCGAGCTGGCAGAGAGCGTTTAGCAGGGCAAGCAAGCGCAAAGCTTTAACAAACAAATGAGTGACATAGACATAAGTAACAAAAAAAATAAGCGGCTGAGGGCCAAGAATTAGGTGCTATTTGGCAAGCAGCTAATCGGCTGTGTTCTGCTCCGAACATTCACCCCCCGTTGGAAGGCAAAGGCTTTCAACAGATCCATCCTGAAGGGGCAGAACCGCTATTTTTCCAACGGCCCTCTTGAAGATGCTTGCTTGGGCGCAGCTGGCGGCTACGCTGGGATGATCGTCGAACGCAGCAATCGGCGCTTCTTTACGAAGGCGGCTTGTCGTGATTACGTCTTGATCATCGGGAACCTCTGTAATTGCATAGAATGGCAGGAAATTTGGCAATGTAGAAACTGTTGAAAGTTGAATTTCATTTGGCGTGGATATGTAGGTTTTTAATATAGGGAAAAGTTCGCGCTGCAGTTCCTGATTCTCCGATCGCAGTTTTTCCACTTGCACCTGGCACTCGAGCAGCTGCTTCCTGCATTGCTGCTCTAAGTTTTGGTACTCCAGCGTTGTGGGTCGAAAATCGTCAATAGAGATGCACGAGGAATTTTCAAAAGCGCTTAAAGCTGCACGCTTATTCTCCGAGCTATCAATGCTTCCTGATACTATCCAAACAAGTTTTGTCTCCTGCAATGTTGGCAATTGGGCTGATAGTCGAATCTGTCCGACGCACATTAAATCGAAGAACAAACCAGAACCTATCAACAGATCGATACGTTGGGGCTTAGAGAAATTAGGATCAGCTAGTTTTAGATTATTCGGCATTGGCCAATCCTTTGCGTCTACGCCGAAGTTAGGCTGCATTTCCGTAATTGAGTTGGTGACAATTGCAGCGAAGGAAGCTCGATAGCTTGCGTCCTGGGATTGTACAACTATATGTACAGATAAGGGTGATAAGGGTGACAGGTTTGTCTTCTCCCACCTGTTGACTAGGACTTGTTGCCATGGCTGATCCCAAATTCTCCAGCATCCAAAAATGAGGCCATGCTTGACCACCGAGGCAATCCTGACGTCGGCAAGTTCTCTTCCCATTTCTCCTTTGTTTTGTGGTCCAGTTTCGTGCCTATGATGAAGATCAGCAACCCATCCGAAATCTCCTGCGGGGTCGCCAAGGTCTGAAGTGCACGCAAGTGCGAATTGATTTTGTCGCTGAGCGCGCGCAAGCCGATAGCTGAGCCCTTCTCCACCCCTTGCAGCCCGAAAATAGCCTTGACGTGTGCCTGAAAATGTAACAGTTTATTATCGAATCGCAACATTAGCAAATTCAACGCCTTGTCGTAATTCTCCTCAGAAAGTTCCAAGGAACGAATCGTATCCAGCGCAACACCATCTAGACATCCACGAAGATATTGGAATTTTTCGATGATTGGTATACGATGGTCTTTGTGCACCATTGTCGAGAACATCGAGTGGAATTCTGGCCAATCCATGTAGTTCCCCCCGAATCGCGGAAGCTGCAACTCGGGCATTCGAGAACGGCCTATACTATTATAGGCGAACAACGACGAATTCCCCTCGAGAGTATGCCGAGCCGTTGAATTGGCAACATTTACCGTGCGAGCAGCCATCAACTCCCGCGACAGCCTGGACCTAACCTTCACATAAACATTCGAAAAGTCCAGTCGGGCATCATGGGCTAACTGCAGGAAATCCAGCCTTTCAAGGCTCGTTTGAGCGGCATCGAAATCCGCATTCATTCGCTCGATTTGCTCTAAGCGAGCTTGAAGTTCTGCCTCATCTAACTCGGCAAGCTCTTCCTTGGTGAGAAAGCGATCCATGGCCTTTAGTTGGCGCGCGATGGACTCGGCCTTGTGCTTGTAGAAATCTACATAACTCGGCATTGCTGCGTTCGCGACATTGGTAGGCTCAGGTGCTGCCATGTTGAGGTTTTAAAAGAGTCACTCAGCACGACCGAAAAAGACACCCTGTATACGTATAAACGTGGGAACCGAAAGCAAAGGGATTACAGCTAATGCCTTTAGCTGTGCGGCTGTGCGAGCTGTCCGATTCCGCTTTGTACTCCGCTTGTGTGTATTAGTGAGTTCGCTGCACTGCCTACCGCACTCCACTGACCGAATTGTCGCGACAGAGAAATTAATAGCCAGCAATGCGTGTATGTAGGTGTATGTAAGTGTGTTTTAGCACCGAATTGTGCTTAACCGCCGAAAATTTGCTAGGGCTAACAAATGTCGATCGCGAATGATTATTAATTGACACTGCAACTCAGAGATCACGTCGGGGTCACCAAATTTTATGTGGAGATAATGTTTTTTATCCCCAATCGGCCGACTAATTATTTCGAATTAAATAAAACTCGGCGCAGAAATAAAATTACGATATGTTCTTTAATGCGTGACATCCAAATTGCAAGTGTGGATTGCCTGCCCTTTACATTGCCGCTCCGATCGCTAAGCGCAGCTTTGCTCGGCCGACGTCGGTAGGCAGACGCAAAGCGGAGATAGCGAAGAGCGAGCTGGCAGAGAGCGTTTAGCAGGGCAAGCAAGCGCAAAGCTTTAACAAACAAATGAGTGCCATAGACATAAGTAACAAACAAAATAAGCGGCTGAGGGCCAAGAATTAAGTGCTATTTGGCAAGTAGCTAATCGGCTGGGTTCTGCTCCGAACAATACCCCAATACTCATTTTGAGTATCGGGTATAAAAAACGAGGAGGAACGTTGTGAGTTGCTGCGGACACCGCAACTCTACAGTTATACCCGATACTAAGTCAGTATGGCTCTCCTCCGGCAGACGCCGCTAATATTGAACGACACGACAAAGAGTGCGTGCGAGAGAGACAGAAAATCAGTCTGAGCGTGACGTCGGGCGCTGCGTAGCCACTGCAAATTGATTTGTTTTTAGTTTTCTCGAATGTGCAATATTGTGGATGCAACACATTTTCGTCCTTTGTGTGGGCGGAAGGGGGTGGGGCGAAATTTTGAGATACACGTTTTATAGTAAGATCTAACAGGAGTGCGGACACCAAATTTGGTTACTCTAGCCTTAATAGTCTCTGAGATTTTTGAATATCCCCAGATTTTCGTCCTTTGCGGGGGCGGAAGGGGGTGTGGCGAAATTTTGAAACAAACTCGTCTCGGTCCGATATATTAGGAGTGTGAATACCAAATTTGGTTGCTCTAGCTTTTGTAGTCTCTGAGATCTAGGCGCTAATGTTTTACTCTAAGCAAAGCCGCCTATGCTACGTGTGTGTTAGAGAGAGACAGGGCGAGAAAAAATGAAATTGTTTTCTTGATGCTGGCTATAATAATAATACGATCCAATTCAGATTCCGCAGTCTTAAAGATATGGTCATTCTCTACAACTCTACGTTGGTTTTCTCATATCTTTAAAATTGTGGATGCCACAGATTTTCGTCCTTTGTGGGGGCGGAAGTGGGCGGGGCGAAGTTTTGAAATATTTTTGTAGCAGTGACATATCACAGAAGTCTGGATCCAAAACATCGTTGCTCTAGCTCTTATAGTCTTTGAGCACTAGGCGCTGAAGGGGACGGACAGACGGACAGACGGACGGACGGACAGACAGACAGGGCTCAATCGACTCGGCTATTGATGCTGATCAAGAATATATATATACTTTATGGGGTCGGAAACGATTCCTTCTGGACGTTACACACATCCACTTTTACCACAAATGTAATATACCTGTGGAGATAATGTTTTTTATCCCCAATCGGCCGACTAATTATTTCGAATTAAATAAAACTCGGCGCAGAAATAAAATTACAATATGTTCTTTAATGCGTGACATCCAAATTGCAAGTGTGGCTTGCCTGCCCTTTACATTGCCGCTCCGATCGCTAAGCGCAGCTTCGCTCGGCCGACGTCGGTAGGCAGACGCAAAGCGGAGATAGCGAAGAGCGAGCTGGCAGAGAGCGTTTAGAAGGGCAAGCAAGCGCAAAGCTTTAACAAACAAATGAGTGACATAGACATAAGTAACAAAAAAAATAAGCGGCTGAGGGCCAAGAATTAGGTGCTATTTGGCAAGCAGCTAATCGGCTGTGTTCTGCTCCGAACATTCACCCCCCGTTGGAAGGCAAAGGCTTTCAACAGATCCATCCTGAAGGGGCAGAACCGCTATTTTTCCATCGGCCCTCTTGAAGATGCTTGCTTGGGCGCAGCTGGCGGCTACGCTGGGATGATCGTCGAACGCAGCAATCGGCGCTTCTTTACGAAGGCCGCTTGTCGTGATTACGTCTTGATCATCGGGAACCTCTGTAATTGCATAGAATGGCAGGAAATTTGGCAATGTAGAAACTGTTGAAAGTTGAATTTCATTTGGCGTGGATATGTAGGTTTTTAATATATGGAAAAGTTCGCGCTGCAGTTCCTGATTCTCCGATCGCAGTTTTTCCACTTGCACCTGGCACTCGAGCAGCTGCTTCCTGCATTGCTGCTCTAAGTTTTGGTACTCCAGCGTTGTGGGTCGAAAATCGTCAATAGAGATGCACGAGGAATTTTCAAAAGCGCTTAAAGCTGCACGCTTATTCTCCGAGCTATCAATGCTTCCTGATACTATCCAAACAAGTTTTGTCTCCTGCAATGTTGGCAATTGGGCTGATAGTCGAATCTGTCCGACGCACATTAAATCGAAGAACAAACCAGAACCTATCAACAGATCGATACGTTGGGGCTTGGAGAAATTAGGATCAGCTAGTTTTAGATTATTCGGCATTGGCCAATCCTTTGCGTCTACGCCGGAGTTAGGCTGCATTTCCGTAATTGAGTTGGTGACAATTGCAGCGAAGGAAGCTCGATAGCTTGCGTCCTGGGATTGTACAACTATATGTACAGACTTGCTCGAAGGTAGAATGGAATCTCCGATTCCAGAGATGTGAACATAAGACGAGCGATGATCCAACTGCAACTGATCAGCAAGTCTAGATGTTACAAAGTTTGCCTGTGATGCAGAATCCAAAATGGCACGACATGGGATAAGTGCTCCATAACGATCTGTTACATGGACGAGGGCAGTAGGTAGCAACACGTTCTGGCTAGGCTGAGATTTCTGGATCGAGGGGGAGGGCTAGAACACCCGCTTGCTAGAAGCACAGTCGCGGCTTCTTGCTGGATCGATTCCTCGGCCGGTGAAGAGGAAGATGAAGCACCAGTTCCCGATGGAATGTGGAGTAGCGTGTGATGTTTGGCCTGGCAATGCCTGCAAAGTCCTGACCTGCACCTCTGCAATTCATGGCCTTTGTTGAGGCAGTTCAAACACAAGCGGCTCTTCTTTGCTTCTTTGTATCGTTCAAACGCCTGACAATGCCTGACATCTAGATATGTAATGCTCGGAGGAATTGCAATGATTACATATGAGGTTAGGATGGTCGTTACTGGAGGTGATAAGGGTGACAGGTTTGTCTTCTCCCACCTGTTGACTAGGACTTGTTGCCATGGCTGATCCCAAATTCTCCAGCATCCAAAAATGAGGCCATGCTTGACCACCGAGGCAATCCTGACGTCGGCAAGTTCTCTTCCCATTTCTCCTTTGTTTTCGTGCCTATGATGAAGATCAGCAACCCATCCGAAATCTCCTGCGGGGTCGCCAAAGTCTGAAGTGCACGCAAGTGCGAATTGATTTTGTCGCTGAGCGCGCGCAAGCCGATAGCTGAGCCCTTCTCCACCCCTTGCAGCCCGAAAATAGCCTTGACGTGTGCCTGAAAATGTAACAGTTTATTATCGAATCGCAACATTAGCAAATTCAACGCCTTGTCGTAATTCTCCTCAGAAAGTTCCAAGGAACGAATCGTATCCAGCGCAACACCATCTAGACATCCACGAAGATATTGGAATTTTTCGATGATTGGTATACGATGGTCTTTGTGCACCATTGTCGAGAACATCGAGTGGAATTCTGGCCAATCCATGTAGTTCCCCCCGAATCGCGGAAGCTGCAACTCGGGCATTCGAGAACGGCCTATACTATTATAGGCGAACAACGACGAATTCCCCTCGAGAGTATGCCGAGCCGTTGAATTGGCAACATTTACCGTGCGAGCAGCCATCAACTCCCGCGACAGCCTGGACCTAACCTTCACATAAACATTCGAAAAGTCCAGTCGGGCATCATGGGCTAACTGCAGGAAATCCAGCCTTTCAAGGCTCGTTTGAGCGGCATCGAAATCCGCATTCATTCGCTCGATTTGCTCTAAGCGAGCTTGAAGTTCTGCCTCATCTAACTCGGCAAGCTCTTCCTTGGTGAGAAAGCGATCCATGGCCTTTAGTTGGCGCGCGATGGGCTCGGCCTTGTGCTTGTAGAAATCTACATAACTCGGCATTGCTGCGTTCGCGACATTGGTAGGCTCAGGTGCTGCCATGTTGAGGTTTTAAAAGAGTCACTCAGCACGACCGAAAAAGACACCCTGTATACGTATAAACGTGGGAACCGAAAGCAAAGGGATTACAGCTAATGCCTTTAGCTGTGCGGCTGTGCGAGCTGTCCGATTCCGCTTTGTACTCCGCTTGTGCGTATTAGTGAGTTCGCTGCACTGCCTACCGCACTCCACTGACCGAATTGTCGCGACAGAGAAATTAATAGCCAGCAATGCGTGTATGTAGGTGTATGTAAGTGTGTTTTAGCACCGAATTGTGCTTAACCGCCGAAAATTTGCTAGGGCTAACAAATGGCGATCGCGAATGATTATTAATTGACACTGCAACTCAGAGATCACGTCGGGGTCACCAAATTTTATGTGGAGATAATGTTTTTTATCCCCAATCGGCCGACTAATTATTTCGAATTAAATAAAACTCGGCGCAGAAATAAAATTACGATATGTTCTTTAATGCGTGACATCCAAATTGCAAGTGTGGCTTGCCTGCCCTTTACATTGCCGCTCCGATCGCTAAGCGCAGCTTTGCTTGGCCGACGTCGGTAGGCAGACGCAAAGCGGAGATAGCGAAGAGCGAGCTGGCAGAGAGCGTTTAGCAGGGCAAGCAAGCGCAAAGCTTTAACAAACAAATGAGTGACATAGACATAAGTAACAAACAAAATAAGCGGCTGAGGGCCAAGAATTAGGTGCTATTTGGCAAGTAGCTAATCGGCTGGGTTCTGCTCCGAACAATACCCCAATACTCATTTTGAGTATCGGGTATAAAAAACGAGGGGGAACGTTGTGAGTTGCTGCGGACACCGCAACTCTACAGTTATACCCGATACTAAGTCAGTATGGCTTTCCTCCGGCAGACGCCGCTAATATTGAACGACACGACAAAGAGTGCGTGCGAGAGAGACAGAAAATCAGTCTGAGCGTGACGTCGGGCGCTGCGTAGCCACTGCCAATTGATTTGTTCCTATTGGCTATAAAAATGATCTGATCTGATCCAGATTCAGCAATCTGATAGATATGGTCATTATCTATGATTCTGCGTTTTTAGTTTTCTCGAATGTGCAATATTGTGGATGCAACAGATTTTCGTCCTTTGTGTGGGCGGAAGGAGGTGGGGCGAAATTTTGAGATATACGTTTTATAGTGAGATCTAACAGGAGGGCGGATACTAAATTTGGTTACTCTAGCCTTAATAGTCTCTGAGATTTGTGGATGCCCCAGATTTTCGTCCTTTGCGGGGGCGAAAGGGGGTGTGG
Organism: Drosophila miranda; assembly: GCF_003369915.1. Taxonomy (NCBI): domain Eukaryota; kingdom Metazoa; phylum Arthropoda; class Insecta; order Diptera; family Drosophilidae; genus Drosophila; species Drosophila miranda. Next base: position 12,961,144 of record NW_022881614.1, read on the forward strand.
CGAAATTTTGACACAAAACGGTTAAGGTCCGATATCACAGGAGTGTGGATACCAAATTTGGTTGCTATGGCTCTTATAGGTTCTGAGATCCTTGACCTCATATTTTGCAATTGGCAAAACCGACCATGAAACCTGTGTGTTAGAGAGAGACAGAGCGAGAAAGAATGAAATTGTTTTCTTGATTCTGGCTATAATAATTATACGATCTGGTTCAGATTTTGCACTCTGGAAGATATAGTCATCTTCTACGATTCTGCGTTTTTGGTTTTCTCGTATCGTCGAAATTGTGGATGCCACAGATTTTCGCCCTTTGTGGGGGCGGAAGTGGGCGGGGCAAAGTTTTGAAATTTTCTTGTAGCAGTGACATATCACAGAAGTCTGGATCCAAAACATCGTTGCTCTAGCTCTTGTAGTCTTTGAGCACTAGGCGCTGAAGGGAACGGACAGACGGACAGATGGACGGACGGACAGACGGACGGACGGACAGACGGACAGACAGACATGGCTCAATCGACTCGGCTATTGATGCTGATCAAGAATATATATACTTTATTGGGTCGGAAACGATTCCTTTTGGACGTTACACACATCCACTTTTACCACAAATCTAATATACCCCAATTCTCATTTTGAGTATCGGGTATAAAAAACAGATGGAGGGAAGTGGAGTGGAGTTGAGTTCAGTCTCGATGCAAAAGTTCTTCAACAACAAACGAACAAAAGTTTTCTTTGCACACACACACACACAAACAGACACACATGTGACTGAACCTTCCCGAGGGCACGACGGTCGTCGGGTTTGCCGATGACGTCGCCATCGTAGTGGTAGCCAAGGACCTTGCAGCAGTTGAAGCAGCTGCAAACGGGGCAATCCGTGCCGTGGAGACGTGGCTCGCCATAACGGGATTACAGCTGGCGGCCCACAAGACCGACTGCTGATTAGCAGCAGGAAGAAGGTGGAGACGGCCCGAGTGTCGGTCGGCGGACACGACATTACTTCGCAAAGGGCTCTTAAATACCTAGGAGTAATGCTGGACACTAGGCTTTCATTTAGAGAGCACTTGGAGTACGCCAACACAAAAGCCGCACAGACTTGCCGAGCACTCTCGCGAATCCTGCTCAACACCAGGGGGCCAAAGCAAGCAAGGAGGAAGCTGATCACCAGCGTCGTCTCCTCTCAGCTCCTGTATGCTGCCGCAGTGTGGTCCAAAGCGACCAAGGTGCCGAGCTATATGCGAGGAGTCGAAGCAACGCACCGCTTATGTGCCATCAGGATCGCCTGCGCGTTTAGAACCATATCTGACGACGCAGCACTGGTCATCGCGGGACTAGTCCCAATAGCAGAGCAAGCGAGGGAAAGGGCCGAGGTGTACGAGCTATCTCGCAGGGACACCCACAATCCACCCACCGGAGGCGAGAGAGAATCACCCAGGCACGAGACCGTCAGGAGGTGGCAGATGAAGTGGGATTCCTCGACTAAAGGACGTTGGACCCACCAGCTGATTCCGGATATAAAGCTGTGGTTGGAGAGGAAGCACGGACAGGTGGACTTCCACCTCACTCAGATGCTGAGCGGCCACGGATGCTTCAGATCGTACCTGAAGCGGTTTGGACACGAAACGGAGGACTGTTGCCCATCATGTGGTCGAGGTATCGTGGAGGACGCTCACCACGTCTTCTTTGAATGCCACCGTTTCGAGTACGAGAGGCGCCAGCTAGATGATGAGCTAGCCACCAGCATTAGCGTCGGAGGGATCGTGCCGCTCATGGTAGCGAATCCCAAGGCGTGGGATGCCACCACTAGGTTCGCCGCCACTATAATGCAGGAACTACGGAGAGCGGAGAGGGAAAGGAAAGTGTCGGAGGAGTAAGGAAGAACGGCTGTGCGAAGCAATGCTTTGCGGCCGTACCGCATGGCTACGCCCCATTACCCCACCAACAAACCACAGTCCCAGACCCCCACAACTAGTTGCTAACCTTATATAATAACTAGTATTAAAGCATAATAAAAGTAATAGAATACAAAAAAAAACGAGGGGGAACGTTGTGAGTTGCTGCGGACACCGCAACTCTACAGTTATACCCGATACTAAGTCAGTATGGCTTTCCTCCGGCAGACGCTGCTAATATTAAACGACACGACAAAGAGTGCGTGCGAGAGAGACAGAAAATCAGTCTGAGCGTGACGTCGGGCCCTGCGTAGCCAGTGCAAATTGATTTGTTCCTTTTGGCTATAAAAATTATCTGATCTGGTCCAGATTCAGCAATCTGATAGATATGGTCGTTATCTATGATTCTGCGTTTTTAGTTTTCTCGAATGTGCAATATTGTGGATGCAACAGATTTTCGTCCTTTGTGGGGGCGGAAAAGGGTGGGGCGAAATTCTGAGATATACGTTTTATAGTGAGATCTAACAGAAGTGCGGATACCAAATTTGGTTACTCTAGCCTTAATAGTCTCTGAGATTTGTGGATGCCCCAGATTTTCGTCCTTTGCGGGGGCGGAAGGGGGTGTGGCGAAATTTGGACACGAAACGGTCAAGGAGTGTCCGATATCACAGGAGTGTGGATACCAAATTTGGTTGCTCTGGCTCTTATAGGTTCTGAGATCCTTGAACTCATATTTTGCAATTGGCAAAACCGACCATGAAACCTGTGTGTTAGAGAGAGACAGAGCGAGAAAGAATGAAATTGTTTTCTTGATTCTGGCTATAATAATTATACGATCTGGTTGAGATCTTACATTCTAAAACATATAGTCATCCTCTACGATTCTGCGTTTTTGGTTTTATCGTATCTTTAAAATTGTGGATGCCACAGATTTTCGTCCTTTGTGGGGGCGGAAGTGGGCGAAGTTTTGAAATATTTTTGTAGCAGTGACATATCACAGAAGTCTGGATACAAAACATCGTTGCACTAGCTCTTATAGTCTTTGAGCACTAGGCGCTGAAGGGGACGGACAGACGGACGGACGGACAGACGGACAGACGGACAGACAGACAGGGCTCAATCGACTCGGCTATTGATGCTGATCAAGAATATATATACTTTATGGGGTCGGAAACGATTCCTTCTGGACGTTACACACATACACTTTTACCACAAATCTAATATACCCCAATACTCATTTTGAGTATCGGGTATAAAAAACACACGTGTATTGGACACACAGTGTGTATTCTTGTGAGTGCGGTCGTGTTTTTAAATCGTTCCGTATAATTCAGTGGAAAACGTCGGAAGTTAGCCTGGAAAAGAGGCAAAGAGTAGTTAGCGCGAGCCATAGTAGTGCTGCGTTACTTACCTGCGCGGAACGCAAGTCCGCAAGCGGAGAAGCGGCCACCTGGCCAATAGTACTGGGCGAAATCCCAGTGGGACGCCGTCGAGCCCTAGGCCGAAGGGGGGGAAGGAACAGCAGGTAAGTGCCTGTTTTCCTATTCTTCTTCGCTGTGATTCTTGGCGCCACTTGTTGGTTGCTGCCTTCTTTTTGTTTTTGGGCTAAATTGGCCAAGCACACCGCAAGTGGTGTTGGATAACGACTGAAGAACAGCTGACTGGAGGCACGGAGCTAAGTGCTGGAAAACGAAAGCGTCTGGCCAATAGAGGGCGCGGCCACAGCAACCGGAGCTGCCAGATCAACGGCCAGATCGGAGATGAGCGATCAGCAGGAACAAGCTGCGGCTTGCAGCACTCCGCTGACAAGCTCATTCGCCTGGGATGAGGAGAATCCCTTTCGCCGGGAAAATGCTCTGGCGCGATCGCCAAACCAGCCGGCGGAAGCAGTGGAGGAGCGCGCAAGTTCCTCTCCTCCAACGCTGCAGCGCCCCCAAGAGGAGCAAGCAGACCCGAAGGAGAGGGCCATGGCGCATTTGGCGAGCTTGGGCCAAAAGGCCAGAGAGTTGAGGAAGCTGATCTGGTCTGATGAGCTCGTGAGGTGGCTCAAAGGGGGCCTAGCTGAGGCCACCGGACGGGTCGCAGGTTGCGGATAGCGAACGACCTACCTATATACAGGTCATATAGGTAGGTCAGCTGCGAATAATCGGACATCCCTAGGGAGAGTACCGAAAATAAGCAGCCCCGGACAGCCAGCGGGTGTTCGCGAAGTAGCAACACTGACGATGCGCTTGTGGTGCCGCCTCGTATAAGTAGCTCACACACTCCCCTATCCCTACACACTACCTACCCACATCCCAACCCCCCACATTCAGCTCACACCGGGCCGGACTAAGAGTGTTATTCGCCCCGTGCCGAGAGTCAGCCTGGCTGGGGGCCCGGTATATAAAACTAGCCCAGTCGTTAACGGAGAGCTCAGGGACTTGGCAGCCCCCTGTTCTAAGTATGCCTTATCCGGGCAACGTGGATCTCTGCCCGGACGGACCGTACCCCTTCTCTGCAGCTCGTGGGAAAAAGAATGGAAGAATTTAAAAACAAACAAAATGAGTCTGGCACTCCCCAAATGCCAACAGGGAGCAATCCCAAACAGGGGAAGGCAGCGGCCCAAAGGCCTGGCCCGACCCGCAAATCAGCAGGGAAAACCTGCGCGGCGGAAGATGCTAGGGAGAGCCCAAAGCGGTCCCATCCCGGTTTCGGGGTGGGTGGTGAATTGGCTCCCAAAACCGATACCTTGGCAGAGTGGCTATGCAATCCTGCGGCTGCTCTGCCTGCTGGTAAAGTGGCGGGTGATGAGTCACCATCTACTAGTGTCCAAGCCAAATCTTTTACATATGCCGATAGAAGGAGTGCTGGCAATATACTCCGTCGGCAGAACGCAAGCCAGATGTCCAGCCCGACGGACAAATGGATAAAGAAGGTTGAGTGGGCCTCGAAGGTGCTGCCGAACTTTGGCAAGGAAGCACCGAAGAAGGAAGCCCCTCAGCCAAAAAGGCAGCGCTCACAAGAGACTCCGGGGCCGACACCGAAGCGCTCCAGAGTGCTGCCTAACACATCATTCGCGCAGATTGCCAGAGAAAGGACGCTGATTGGCGTCCTGGACAAAGGCAGCGCGGACTCCCGGATACCTAGAAACCAGTGGAAGTGGGTGGAAGCGGCCCTGGCCGACCGCTGCTTCGAGCTGCTGGAAAAGCAGCCTGGACCCCCCCCCCGTCTGCAAAGACATGGGCTGGTACCAGGGCTGCATAAAAATCGTAGCCTGTGAAGACGAGCGCTCCGTACAGCTGTACAAAGCAGCGGTAGCGCAAGTCGGGGAAGTCTACCCAGGGGCGAAGCTCGTCGCTGTAGACTGGAGCGAAGTGCCCAGTAGACCAAGGGCGAGAGTCTGGGTGCCCGCCTCCATGAAGGAGCCGGAGCGCATCCTAAAAATGTTGCAAAGATGCAACCCCCACCTCCCAACAGCAGATTGGAAGGTGGACAAAGTTGAGAAGACACAGGGCCCCACAAACCAGGCGGTGGTCGTCCTCAACAAAGAGTCGCTGGCCCCGATTGAGGCTGCCAAAGGCGAGCTCAATTTTGGGTTCAGCTCTGTGACCGTAAAGGTCTACAAGTCGGATGCGGCGGCCGAGGCACGTCCTGTCGACAAGCCAGTTGAGCAGGACGCTGCCTCGGAGATCGAAGCACCCGACGATCACACAGAGATAGACCCAGAGGGCTACTCCACCGATGGCACGCTGAGATGCGACTTCGAGGCGATGTGTTGCCACGAGGAAGTCGAGGATGATCCGGATGCCGACATTACAGTGGTGGAGAACACTAAGGATGTCCTTGAGGCTCCTTCAGATCAATCTCCACCACTGTAAGGCAGCATCCGCTGCTCTTATACTCCGCCTCGAAGAGAGCGGAGCAGACGTAGCCCTGATCCAGGAACCTTGGATAGTGGGAGACAAGGTTTGTGGACTAGGGTCGAAGGAGTACAAGATAATTGTAGCTCAACATGAAGGTAAAACCCGCACCTGCATTCTCGCCAGAAAGCACCTTAATATCTTTCTGCTCCATAACTATAGCGATAGCGACAACACGGCGGCAAGCCTAGAGCTGAAAGGGACACATCTAAGGCTGATGTCGTCCTACATGGCCCATGAGGTAAACGATCCTCCCAACGACCTGGTTCGCAAACTAGCCAGCGACAGCGAGAGGTCGGACATAGACCTATTAATAGGTTGCGATGCCAACGCTCACCACACTCAATGGGGGAGCTCGAACACAAATGTAAGGGGTGAGTCACTTTTCAGCTTCATCCTCAACTCAAATCTATTTATTTGTAATCGGGGCAACGACCCCACTTTTATAATTAAAAATCGACAGGAGGTTATTGACATCACCCTAGTGTCTTCCAACCTGTTAGACATAGTCAAGAGTTGGCAAGTCCTTGATGACCACTCTTTCTCTGACCACAGATACATCGAGACCACACTATCCCTCGAGTGTCCGAAACCTAAGGACTATATTAATCCCAGGAAAGCCAACTGGGAAAAATATAGCTCAGCCCTGGAGGACTTACTCCCCTCCAAAGCACCATCATGCCCTGACACAAAAGACGACCTAGATCGCCTAGTGAACAGGTTCACAGAGGCATGCAACAAAGCCTTCGCGGCAGCGTGCCCCTCTAGCAAACCTAGGGGGAAAAAGAAACCCCCCTGGTGGTCAAAACAAATAGACATCCTACGTAAAAGCTGCAGGACCCTCTTCAACAGGGCCAAAAGCGCGAACGAGGAGAGCCACTGGGCAGACTACAAAATCAGTCTGTCACTATATAAAAAGGAAACAAGGAAAGCAAAAAGGGCCACTTGGCAAAAATTTTGCTCGGAAATTGAGGAAACGTCAGAGGCCGCAAGGCTTCGCAAGATTCTCTCAAAAACGAACCCCTCGGTAGGGTATCTTAAAAGGAATGACGGCACGTGGACTAACTCCAGTGAGGAGTCCCTGCAGATTCTACTAGACACACATTTTCCAGGGTGCACAACCATCGAGACGGCACATCTTCCAGGAGAGGGACCGGTAACCTCGATGGATCACATCCTCACAAAAGGTAACATAAGCTGGGCAATAAACAGCTTCAACCCGTTCAAATCGCCAGGCCCAGACCAGGTAATCCCGGCCCAACTTCAGAAGGCCGGGGATACGGCCATCAACTGGCTACAAGGTATCTTCAGGAAGATACTGGCTGTGGGTACAATCCCGCGAACATGGCTTAAGGCAAAGATAGTCTTCATTCCCAAAGCTGGGAAAGCCTCGCACTCAGCTGCAAAAGACTTTAGACCAATCAGCCTATCGTCCTTCCTTCTCAAAACCTTTGAGAGACTCGTCGGGCTGCAACTGAGGACAACTATACACCCTCAGTTGCTGTCAGGCGCACAGCATGCCTACCGGAAAGGAAAATCCACGGAAACGGCTCTTCATGAAGTGATCTCAGCGGTAGAGAAATCTCTGCATCACAAAGAGTACTCACTCATAGCCTTTCTCGATATTGAGGGAGCTTTCAACAACGTTGTACCGGGCGCCATTACAGAAGCCCTGACTGACCTGGGGGTGGACCGTCACTTGGTGATGCTCATTGATCAATTGCTCACATGCAGGACGGTGACATCATCGATGGGATCGTCCGCCCAGTCAAGGTATGTCAACAGAGGCACCCCGCAAGGTGGTGTCCTGTCTCCTCTTCTGTGGAACATAGCAGTCAACAAGATTCTATGTGACCTGGAAGGGGGGGCTGCAATGTCGTGGCCTATGCGGACGACGTTGCGATTATCTTCTCGGGGAAATACCCCCAAACACTGTGCGACTTAATGTCCACAAAGCTAGCGCAACTGTCGGATTGGACAGAATCGCGCGGTCTGGGAGTAAATCCCTCAAAAACGGAACTCGTACTATTCACAAATAAATACAAGGTCCCGCCCCTCAACCCTCCAATACTACAAGGATGCTGGCTCTCCTTTAGCGACAGTGCCAGTTACTTAGGGTTGGTAATTGACAAGAAGCTTAGCTGGAACCTGAATGTCAAAGACAGAGTGAAGAAGGCAATGACTGCACTCTACACATGCAAAAAAGCTATTGGGCTAAGATGGGGAATGATCCCAAGCATAGTCCAATGGATATATCAAGCTATAGTTAGACCAATACTACTCTACGGAGTTACGGTGTGGTGGCCGGCCCTATCAAAAAGGGCGATCACCAAGCAACTGGGCAAAGTCCAGCGGACTGCCGCCCTATGCATCAGCGGAGCTCTTCGCACCACCCCAAATGATGCGCTAAATGCCATCCTATGCCTACAGAGCCTTGACCTCGCAGGAAAGGAACGGGCAGAAGCAGCAGCAATACGTCTAAGAGACTCAGATCAATGGGTGACACAGTGCATAGGTCACTCAGCCATATTAAATAATAGCAGTACCGTCCCCTCAAAAACAGACTACCAAGTTCCAAGAGAGTACACAGACACTCCCTTCGACACAATCATCCCTCACAGAGACGAATGGCTCGAGGGACTCCCAGGCCCAGATGGGCCATAAACATCTTCACAGATGGATCAAAGCTGGACGACAGAGTCGGAGGGGAATCTACTCTGAACAGCTAAGCATAAGGCATTCCTTCAGACTCCCAGATCATTGCAGTGTCTTTCAAGCGGAAGTCATAGCAATCAGGGAGGCTCTAGACTGCCTACAAGCGGCTGCCGTCACGGCAACCAAGCTAAACATTTATAGCGACAGCCAGGCTGCGATCAAATCGCTGAGCGCGATTTCCTCGAACTCGGCCACCGTGGCAGACTGCCGCAAATCTCTGCACGAGATGGCTCAGCAATTTGCTATTAGCCTGATTTGGGTCCCGGGCCACCGGGACATCGAGGGCAACTGTATAGCGGACGAGCTGGCCAGATCTGGCACTACAATCCCCCTTCTCCAAGACAAGGAGGATATCTGTATGCCAATGGCCACCTGTAAGCTCATTATAAGGGAGCAATACAAGCGACTAAACAACGATATGTGGCAAACAGTGCCACGATGTCGCACAACTCGGCAAACATGGCCGACCATGGACATGAAGCGCACCTCCGAGCTCCTCAAGTTAAGCAGGAAAAAGTGCAGCGTGGTCACACGTTCCCTCACGGGACACTGGCTAATAGGCACCCACGCTAACAGGCTGGGGGCCCCACATAACGATTTTTGTCGCAGCTGTAGAGACGAGGAAGAGGAGGAGACAGTGGAACATCTGTTCTGCTCCTGCCCAGCTCTCAGCAGAAGAAGGCTACAGCACCTGGGCTCAGCCTTTCTACACGACATCTCAGAGATGTCCAAACTATGTCCCAGGAGGATAGCGAACTTTGTGAGAGCATCTGGCTGGGATAATTGCTGACAGGAAGTCTCACAACGCAGGAAGGAAATGATCCTATGCGGTATCACAACGGGCCGAAACCGGCCTAAGTGTGACGGGTTCCGAGCGAGCCCGGCAGCCGCCTCAACCTAACCTAACCTAACCTGAGGAAGCTGATGGTGCTCCCAAAGAGGTCCATCACGAACCCAATGAGGGATCTGGTGGATGGGATCGAATATCTGCAGCGAGAGTTGGAATCGTGCTGGCAGGCGATCTCTGCGGAGCAGGCTGTAGCCAAGGTTACACAGCAGGAAGTTACGGAGAGGGCGGGAAAGAGGGCACGGCCAGAGCCCAGGAACACCACCCACCCGTCCCCGTCCCCGTCCCCAAGGCCGAAGAAGCCAAAACATGGACCCAAAAAGTAAAAAAAAAAACCGAGAAGAAGCCGCAGGAAGGCCAAATGAGGGACGCCGTAGCTCGCAAGGGACCGGAGGACGCCCCAAAGGATCGAGAGGCGGGGTGGGTGAAGGTCGTAGCTAGACCGCCACGCAGCGATGCAATAGTCATCGCCGCCACCAGCACTGTCTCATATGCAGACATTCTAAGGAAGGTCAAAACAGAGCCAAGTCTTAAAAAGCTAGGGCAATCGGTGCAAGGGGTGCGACGCACAGCAAAAGGAGAGCTGTTGCTGAGCCCACGAGATGCAGGCAGCAGTCAAGGAAGCGCTAGGAAGCAGTTGAAGTAAGGAGTCTTACCGAAACTGTCATCTTGGAGGTAAGGGACATAGACGAAGTGTCCACCCAAGAGGAAGTCCTAGCGGAACTCAAAGCGCAGGCAGGAGTGGAAATCTGCGAGGCCGCAGCCATCTCCATCAGACCAGCCTATAGGAGCACGCAGACCCTGACTCTGAAAGTTCCCCCGGCCATAGCAAAGCCCCTCCTGGAGAAAGGAAGAATTCGCCTGGGGTGGGGGTATTGCAGAATACGACCCAAGTCAACTCCCAGAAGATGCTTCAAGTGCATGGAGTTTGGCCACATCGCACCTAATTGTAAGAGCAGCCAAGACTTCACGAAGTGCTGCTACAATTGCGCAGGAGCCGACCACCAGGCCAAAGAGTGCAAAGTCGAACCAAGTTGCATTCTTTGCAAGCGCAAATGAAGGATAGATGAAAATCATCCAACTAAACCTCAACCACTGCGAGATGGCACAGCAGCTGCTGGACCAGACCAGACCGTATTGATGTAGCTGTCATAAGCGAGCAATACCGGAATCGCAGCTCGGGAGAGTGGATTGCTGACTCGAGCAAGAAGGCAGCGATATGGAGGTGTGGGAGTCCCACACAGCAACTACTGCAAACATACGTCGGAGACGGATTCGCCAGAGCCCGGATAAATGGAGTGCACATATATAGCTGCTACCTGCCCCCGAGCCACAGCCTACAGCAGGCGACGCAGGCACTGGAAAGGATTGCTGAAGATGCGCGGGAGAAACACCCTACGCTCATAGCCGGCGATTTCAATGCTTGGGCGACGGAGAGGGGATGCCCGAGAACGAACCCAAGGGGACAGGCGCTCTTAGAATGCTTTGCGACGTTGGATGCCGTACTGCTGAACACAGGCACACAGCAGACGTTCGGCAGAGCTGGAACGGGGTCTATAATAGACCTTACGTTCGTGAGCAGCAGCATCAGCCGCAGGACTACGTGGGAAGTTAGTGGCTTATACACCGGGAGTGACCACCAAGCCCTCATATGTGAAATCCAGGTAGCGGGCGCACCTAACCCGTTCATTGGCAAGCAGATCGGTTATAAGACCGAAACGCTAGAGCCGGATATGGTCCGGGCCATGTTTGAGGACTACGAGACCAACGATACGGCTGAAGAGAGAGCAAGCCAACTGGCCATACATACGCTGGAAGCATGTGATGCCTCCATGCTAAGGAAAAGAAGAAGCCTGAACAACCGCAGGCCAACGTATTGGTGGAACGCTGCAATAGGTAGCGCCAGGCAGGAGTGCCAGCGGAAAAGACGACTATACTAGCGTTCGAGAGGTTCCCCGGAATTCGAGAGGTTCCAAGGAGAATATAAGGAAAGCAGACGCTTATTGAAGAGGCAGATCAAGGATGCCAAGCGGAAATGCTTCGAAAAGCTCTGCGATGACGCAGATGCGAACCCTTGGGGCTACGCATACAGGCTGGTAATGAAGAGACTGCGAGTGTTCAGTCCCCCGCCGCCAATGTGTGCAGATCTGCTGGTTAACATAGTATAAACCCTATTTCCAGAGAAAGTGGCAGCCCATAGGGTGATGGATAGAATTCCGCCACCAGAAATAGAAGCCACCACGGGAGCAGAAGTCCTCGAAGCTCTACAACGGATCAAGAACGGCAAAGCACCAGGACCTGATGGGGTCCCAAATGCCGTCCTCCGCACGGCTATTGAGACCAATCCACAAATGTACGTGGATTTATTCAATGCGTGCATGTCCGAAGGAACCTTCCCCAGACCATGGCAGCGACAGTCCTCTTACCCAAGGGGAACAAGCCGACCGAGGAGCCATCATCCTATAGACCACTCTGCATCATCCTCGAGCGCATAATCCACACCAGGCTGGAGAAGGCAGTAACGCGTCAGCTCTCACCGAGACAGCACGGGTTTCGCAAAGGCAGGTCCACAGTGGACGTAATCGTCGAGGTATGTGAGATAGCAAAGCGAGCTATCGATGGCACCCGATGGATGTACGGGACCAAAGAGTATTGCATAGTGGCAACACTCGATGTCCAAAATGCATTCAACTCTTCCAATTGGGATCACATACTAGAAGAATTGAGAAACTTTCAAGTACCGCCGTATCTGCAGAGTATCATCGCGGACTACCTAAGAGACCGAGTGCTCATATATGAGACGGATAAGGGGACACGTGAGCACCAAATCACTGGAGGAGTTCCCCAAGGATCGGTCCTTGGCCCGCTGCTGTGGAACATCATGTATGATGGAATCCTCAAGATGGATATGCCAATGGGCGCCACGGTGATAGGCTTTGCCGACGACATAGCAATAGTCGCAGTGGAAAAACAGAAAGAAGCGGCGGAAGAAATCTGCAACGACGCGGTAGAGAGAGCCAGAACATGGCTATCAGGGAGGGATCTCTCATTAGCCACCCACAAAACGGAGGCGGTGCTCATAAGCGGCAGGAAAGTAGTGGAGACGGCCACGATCCGAGTAGGAGACTGCACTATTTGCTCCAGTCCAAGCCTGAAGTACCTGGGGGTCATGATTGACCGCAGACTCAGCTTCAAGCATCACATGGCGTATGCAAGCAGCAAAGCAGGAAAGACGGCAGTGGCCCTATCCCGCATCATGGCCAACACCGGAGGCCCGAAACAGCCAAGGCGAAAGCTACTAGCGAGCGTAGCTGGCTCAACGCTAATGTACGCTACACCAATATGGGTTGATGAAATGAAGCATAAAACATATGCCCGAGAATGCAACGCAGTCCAGAGGCTGTGTGCCCTGAGGGTGTGTTGCGCATTAAGAACGGTATCCCAAGACGCCGCACTAGTGGTAGCAGGAATGATTCCCATCCATCTGCTGGCAAGAGAAGCCGCAGGAATCAGGGCACAGCGAACCCTGGGGACTACGGACCAGGCCATCCTGCAATGGCAAGATTCGTGGGATAACAAGGGCAATGGACCCATAGGCTAATCCCATACCTGAAGAGTTGGCTGAACCGTAGCCATGGACAAGTGGAGTATCACCTGACACAACTGCTGACAGGACACGGTTGCTTTAAAGCCTACCTGCATAGGTTTAAACACGAGGACGACCCTTTCTGCGTGGTCTGCGCAGGGGTCATCGAAGACGCAGAGCACTGCTTCTTCGAATGTCCAAGATTTCGGCAAGATCGAGAGGAGATAAAGGATAAAGGAGATTATTAAGAGAAGAGCCCTACGGGCATCTCCCCCCGGCGAAGTAATATCTCGCGACAGTACCGCCGGGATCCGGGATAGGTGTGGTTGGTTTTAGAGCGGTTAGAGTCCCTCACTTCGGCTTCGGCTGAGTCGGCATGAAACTTTCCTGTAGTCACACAAAAAAAAAAAAAAAAAAACACGCACACACTCACACACGGAGAGCACAGAGGGAAAGGAAAGTGTCGGAGGAGTAAGGAGGAACGGCTGTGCGAAGCAATGCTTTGCGGCCGTACCGCATTGCTACGCCCCATTACCCCACCAACAAACCACAGTCCCAGACCCTCACAACTACTTGCTAACCTTATATAAGTACTAGTATTAAAGCAGAATAAAAGTAACTGAATACAAAAAAACACACACACACACACAGATGGAGGGAATCCAGGATGCTGCTAAACACCAGAGGACCAAAGCAGGCAACGAGGAAACTGCTGACGAGCGTCGTGACGTCGCAGATGCTCTACGCCGCACCGGTGTGGGCAGAAGCCGCGAAGGTGAGTAGCCACATGCGAGGAGTGGAGGCAACGTACAGACTGTGCGCCATTAGGATCGCGTGCTCGTTCCGGACCATCTCAGACGAAGCCGCGTTAGTCATTGCCGGGCAAGTTCCGCTCAGGGAGCTGATAAGGGAGAGGAAGGAGATCCATGATGCCATGACGGACAGTGCAGCCGAGGTACGCTCCAAAGCAGAAATTAAGGACGCCGCCAGAAGGACCAGCATAGACAGATGGCAGACTCGATGGGACCACTCACCCAAAGGCCGATGGACCCACACCCTCATCCCAAGCATAGCATGCTGGGTTGAAAGGAAGCACGGCCAGGTGGATTTCTACCTTACCCAGGCACTGAGCGGACATGGCTGCTTCCGCGGCTACCTCACGCTTATGTGCCATCAGGATCGCCTGCGCGTTTAGAACCATATCTGACGACGCAGCACTGGTCATCGCGGGACTAGTCCCTATAGCAGAGCAAGCGAGGGAAAGGGCCGAGGTGTACGAGCTATCTCGCAGGGACAACCACAATCCTCCCACCGGAGTCGAGAGAGAATCACCCAGGCACGAGACCGTCAGGAGGTGGCAGATGAAGTGGGATTCCTCGACTAAAGGACGCTGGACCCACCAGCTTATTCCGGATATAAAGCTGTGGTTGGAGAGGAAGCACGGACAGGTGGACTTCCACCTCACTCAGATGCTGAGCGGCCACGGATGCTTCCGATCGTACCTGAAGCGGTTTGGACACGAAACGGAGGACTGGTGCCCATCATGTGGTCGAGTTATCGTGGAGAACGCTCACCACGTCTTCTTTGAATGCCACCGTTTCGAGTACGAGAGGCGCCAGCTGGAGAATGAGCTAGCCACCAGCATTAGCGTCGGAGGGATCGTGCCGCTCATGGTATCGAATCCCAAGGCGTGGGATGCCACCACTAGGTTCGCCGCCACTATAATGCAGGAACTACGGAGAGCGGAGAGGGAAAGGAAAGTGTCGGAGGAGTAAGGAGGAACGGCTATGCGAAGCAATGCTTTGCGGCTGTACCGCATGGCTACGCCCCATTACCCCACCAACAAACCACAGTCCCAGACCCCCACAACTAGTTGCTAACCTTATATAAGAACTAGTATTAAAGCATAATAAAAGTAATGGAATAAAAATAAACGAGGGGGAACGTTGTGAGTTGCTGTGGAGACCGCAACTCTACAGTTATACCCGATACTAAGTCAGTATGGCTCTCCTCCGGCAGACGCCGCTAATATTAAACGACACGACAAAGAGTGCGTGCGAGATAGACAGAAAATCAGTCTGAGCGTGACGTCGGGCGCTGCGTAGCCAGTGCAAATTGATTTGTTCCTTTTGGGTATAAAAATGATCCGATCTGATCCAGATTCAGCAGTCTGATAGATATGGTCATTATCTATGATTCTGCGTTTTTAGTTTTCTCGAATCTGCAATATTGTGGATGCAACAGATTTTCGTCCTTTGTGGGGGCGGAAGGGGGTGGGGCGAAATTCTGAGATATACGTTTTATAGTGAGATCTAACAGAAGTGCGGATACCAAATTTGGTTACTCTAGCTTTAATAGTCTCTGAGATTTGTGGATGCCCCAGATTTTCGTCCTTTGCGGGGGCGGAAGGGGGTGTGGCGAAATTTGGACACGAAACGGTCAAGGTCCGATATCACAGGAGTGTGGATACCAAATTTGGTTGCTCTGGCTCTTATAGGTTCTGAGATCCTTGAACTCATATTTTGCAATTGGCAAAGCCGACCATGAAACCTGTGTGTTAGAGAGAGACAGAGCGAGAAAGAATGAAATTGTTTTCTTGATTCTGGCTATAATAATTATACGATCTGGTTGAGATTTTACACTCTAGAACATATCGTCGTCCTCTACGATTCTGCGTTTTTGGCTTTATCGTATCTTTAAAAATGTGGATGCCACAGATTTTCGTCCTTTGTGGGGGCGGAAGTGGGCGGGGCGAAGTTTTGAAATATTTTTGTAGCAGTGACATATCACAGAAGTCTGGATCCAAAACATCGTTGCTCTAGCTCTTATAGTCTTTGAGCACTAGGCGCTGAAGGGGACGGACGGACGGACGGACGGACGGACGGGCGGACAGACGGACAGACAGACAGGGCTCAATCGACTCGGCTATTGATGCTGATCAAGAATATATATACTTTATGGGGTCGGAAACGATTCCTTCTGGACGTTACACACATCCACTTTTACTACCAATCTAATATACCCCAATACTCATTTTGAGTATCGGGTATAAAAACACATGTGTATTGGACACACAGTGTGTATTCTAGTGAGTGCGGTCGTGTTTTTAAATCGTTCCGTATAATTCAGTGGAAAACGTCGGAAGTTAGCCTGGAAAAGAGGCAAAGAGTAGTTAGCGCGAGCCATAGTAGTGCTGCGTTACTTACCTGCGCGGAACGCAAGTCCGCAAGCGGAGAAGCGGCCACCTGGCCAATAGTACTGGCCGAAATCCCAGTGGGACGCCGTCGAGCCCTAGGCCGAAGGGGGGGGAAGGAACAGCAGGTAACTGCCTGTTTTCCTATTCTTCTTCGCTGTGATTCTTGGCGCCACTTGTTGGTTGCTGCCTTCTTTTTGTTTTTGGGAAAAATTGGCCAAGCACACCGCAAGTGGTGTTGGATAACGACTGAAGAACAGCTGACTGGAGGCACGGAGCTAAGTGCTGGAAAACGACAGCGTCTGTCCAATAGAGGGCGCGACCACAGCAACCGGAGTTGCCAGATCAACGGCCAGATCGGAGATGAGCGATCAGCGGGAGCAAGCTGCGGCTTGCAGCACCCCGCTGACAAGCTCATTCGCCTGGGATGAGGAGAATCCCTTTCGCCGGAAAAATGCTCTGGCGCGATCACCAAACCAGCCGACGGAAGCAGTGGAGGAGAGCGCAAGTTCCTCTCCTCCAACGCTGCAGCGCCCCCAAGAGGAGCAAGCAGACCCGAAGGAGAGGGCCAAGGCACATTTGGCGAGCTTGGGCCAAAAGGCCAGAGAGTTGAGGAAGCTGATGGTGCTCCCAAAGAGGTCCATCACGAACCCAATGAGGGATCTGGTGGATGAGATCGAATATCTGCAGCGAGAGTTGGAATCGTGCTGGCAGGCGATCTCTGCGGAGCAGGCTGTAGCCAAGGTTACACAGCCGGAAGTGACGGAGAGGGCGGGAAAGAGGGCACGGCCAGAGCCCAGGAACACCACCCACCCGTCCCCGTCCCCGTCCCCAAGGCCGAAGAAGCCAAAACATGGACCCAAAAAGTAAAAAAAAAAACCGAGAAACTCGCAAGGGACCGGAGGACGCCCCAAAGGATCGAGAGGCGGGGGGGGGGAAGGGCGTAGCTAGGGAAAGGCCCAAGCCAAAGCAGCAGCAACGACCAAGACCGCCACGCAGCGATGCAATAGTCATCGCCGCCACCAGCACTGTCTCATATGCAGACATTCTAAGGAAGGTCAAGACAGAGCCAAGTCTTAACGAGGGGGAACGTTGTGAGTTGCTGCGGACACCGCAACTCTACAGTTATACCCGATACTAAGTCAGTATGGCTCTCCTGCGGCAGACGCCGCTAATATTGAACCACACGACAAAGAGTGCGTGCGAGAGAGACAGAAAATCAGTCTGAGCGTGACGTCGAGCGCTGCGTAGCCACTGAAAATTGATTTCTTGCTTTTGGCTACAAAAATGATCCGATCTGATCCAGATTCAGCAATCTGATAGATATGGTCATTATCTATGATTCTGCGTTTTTAGTTTTCTCGAATGTGCAATATTGTGGATGCAACAGATTTTCGTCTTTTGTGGTGGCGGAAGGGGGTAGGGCGAAATTCTGAGATATACGTTTTATAGTGAGATCTAACAGAAGTGCGGATACCAAATTTGGTTACTCTAGCCTTAATAGTCTCTGAGATTTGTGGATGCCCCAGATTTTCGTCCTTTGCGGGGGCAGAAGGGGGTGTGGCGAAATTTTGACACGAAACGGTCAAGGTCCGATATCACAGGAGTGTGGATACCAAATTTGGTTGCTCTGGCTCTTATAGGTTCTGAGATCCTTGAACTCATATTTTGCAATTGGCAAAGCCGACCATGAAACCTGTGTGTTAGAGAGAGACAGAGCGAGAAAGAATGAAATTGTTTTCTTGATGCTGGCTATAATAATAATACGATCCAATTCAGATTCCGCAGTCTTAAAGATATGGTCATTCTCTACAATTCTACGTTTTTGGTTTTCTCATATCTTTAAAATTGTGGATGCCACAGACTTTCGTCCTTTGTGGGGGCGGAAGTGGGCGGGGCGAAGTTTTGAAATATTTTTGTAGCAGTGACATATCACAGAAGTCTGGATCCAAAACATCGTTGCTCTAGCTCTTATAGTCTTTGAACACTAGGCGCTGAAGGGGACGGACAGACGGACGGACGGACAGACGGACAGACGGACAGACAGACAGACAGACAGGACCCAATCGACTCGGCTATTGATGCTGATCAAGAATATATATACTTTATGGGGTCGGAAACGATTCCTTCTGGACGTTACACACATCCACTTGTACCACAAATCTAATATACCCCAATACTCATTTTGAGTATCGGGTATAAAAAGCTAGGGCAATCGGTGCAAGGGGTGCGACGCACAGCAAAAGGAGAGCTGTTGCTGATGCTGGAAAAATCGTCGGACCCGAGAACCCACGAGATGAAGGCAGCAGTCAAGGAAGCGCTAGGAAGCACGGTTGAAGTAAGGAGTCTTACTGAAACTGTCATCTTGGAGGTAAGGGACATAGACGAAGTGTCCACCCAAGAGGAAGTCCTAGCGGAACTCAAAGCGCAGGCAAGGGTGGAAATCTGCGAGGCCGCAGCCATCTCCATCAGATAGGAGCCTATAGGAGCACGCAGACCCTGACTCTGAAAGTTCCACCGGCCATAGCAAAGTCCC
This sequence comes from Drosophila miranda, assembly GCF_003369915.1. Classification (NCBI taxonomy): domain Eukaryota; kingdom Metazoa; phylum Arthropoda; class Insecta; order Diptera; family Drosophilidae; genus Drosophila; species Drosophila miranda. Next base: position 12,979,812 of record NW_022881614.1, read on the forward strand.
TCCTGCAGAAAGGAAGAATTCGCTTGGGGTGGGGGTATTGCAGAATACGACCCAAGTCAACTCCCAGAAGATGCTACAAGTGCATGGAGTTTGGCCACATCGCGCCTAATTGTAAGAGCAGCCAAGACTTCACGAAGTGCTGCTACAATTGCGCAGGAGCCGACCACCAGGCCAAAGATTGCAAAGTCGAACCAAGTTGCATTCTTTGCAAGCGCCACCGGGTGAAGGACCCGAAGCACCAAACGACGAGTTCGAGGTGCCCGCAGTACCAAAAGGCGATGCAGCACTGCGAGATGGCACAGCAGCTGCTGGACCAGACCATAAGGGAGCACCGTATTGATGTAGCAGTCATAAGCGAGCAATACCGGAATCGCAACTCGGGAGAGTGGATTGCTGACTCGAGCAAGAAGGCAGCGATATGGAGCTGTGGGAGTCCCACACAGCAACTACTGCAAAAATACGTCGGAGACGGATTCGCCAGAGCCCGGATAAATTGCTGAAGATGCGCGGGAGAAACACCCTACACTCATAGCCGGCGATTTCAACGCTTGGGCGACGGAGTGGGGATGCCCGAGAACGAACCCAAGGGGACAAGCGCTCTTAGAATGCTTTGCGACGTTGGATGCCGTACTGCTGAACACAGGCACACAGCAGACGTTCGGCAGAGCTGGAACGGGGTCTATAATAGACCTTAGACCGCAGGACAACGTGGGAAGTTAGTGGCTTATACACCGGGAGTGACCTCCAAGCCCTCATATGTGAAATCCAGGAAGCGGGCGCACCTAACCCGTTCATGGGCAAGCAGATCGGTTATAAGACCGAAACGCTAGAGCCGGATATGGTCCGGGCCATGTTTGAGGACTACGAGACCAACGGTACGGCTGAAGAGAGAACAAGCCAACTGGCCATACATACGCTGGAAAAGAAGAAGCCTGAACAACCGCAGGCCAACGTATTGGTGGAACGCTGCAATAGGTAGCGCCAGGCCGTTCTCCGCACGGCTATTGAGACCAATCCACAAATGTACGTGGATTCATTCAATGCGTGCATGTCCGAAGGGACCTTCCCCAGACCATGGAAGCGACAGCGGCTAGTCCTCGGAACAAGCCGACCGAGGAGCCATCATCCTATAGACCACTCTGCATGCTCGACACAGTGGGTAAGATCCTCGAGCGCATAATCCACACCAGGCTGGAGAAGGCAATAACGCGTCAGCTCTCACCGAGACAGCACGGGTTTCGCAAAGGCAGGTCCACGGTGGACGCAATCGGCGAGGTATGTGAGATAGCAAAGCGAGCTATCGATGGCACCCGATGAATGTACGGGACCAAAGAGTATTGCATAATGGCAACACTCGATGTCCAAAATGCATTCAACTCTGCCAATTGGGATCACATACTAGAAGAATTGAGAAACTTTCAAGTACCGCCGTATCTGCAGAATATCATCGCGGACTACCTAAGAGACCGAGTGCTCATATATGAGACGGATAAGGGGACACGTGAGCACCAAATCACTGGAGGAGTTCCCCAAGGATCGGTCCTTGGCCCGCTGCTGTGGAACATCATGTATGATGGAATCCTCAAGATGGATATGCCAATGGGCGCCATGGTGATAGGCTTTGCCGACGACATAGCAATAGTCGCAGTGGAAAAACAGAAAGAAGCGGCGGAAGAAATCTGCAACGACGCGGTAGAGAGAGCCAGAACATGGCTATCAGGGAGGGATCTCTCATTAGCCACCCACAAAACGGAGGCGGTGCTCATAAGCAGCAGGAAAGTAGTGGAGACGGCCAGGATCCGAGTAGGAGACTGCACTATTTGCTCCAGTCCAAGCCTGAAGTACCTGGGGGTCATGATTGACCACAGACTCAGCTTCAAGCATCACATGGCGTATGCAAGCAGCAAAGCAGGAAAGACGGCAGTGGCCCTATCCCGCATCATGGCCAACACCGGAGGCCCGAAACAGCCAAGGCGAAAGCTACTAGCGAGCGTAGCTGGATCAACGCTAATGTACGCTGCACCAATATGGGTTGATGCAATGAAGCATAAAACATATGCCCGAGAATGCAACGCAGTCCAGAGGCTGTGTGCCCTGAGGGTGTGTTGCGCATTCAGAACGGTATCCCAAGACGCCGCACTTGTGGTAGCAGGAATGATTCCCATCCATCTGCTGGCAAGAGAAGCCGCAGGAATCAGGGCACAGCGAACCCTGGGGACTACGGACAAGGACACCAGAGGTGCCTTAAGGCAGCGCACAATCCTGCAATGGCAAGATTCGTGGGATAACAGCAGCAAAGGGCGATGGACCCATAGGCTAATCCCATACCTGAAGAGTTGGCTGAACCGTAGCCATGGACAAGTGGAGTATCACCTGACACAACTGCTGACTGGACAAGGTTGCTTTAAAGCCTACCTGCATAGGTTTAAGCACGAGGACGACCCCTTCTGCGTGGTCTGCGCAGGGGTCATCGAAGACGCAGAGCACTGCTTCTTCGAATGTCCAAGATTTCGGCAAGATCGAGAGGATCTAAGCAACAAGCTTGGAAAAATGCCAGCGGTGACAAACCTGGCAGAATGCCTGCTGGAGTCGGAAGGAAACTGGGCCGCGATTAAATTCATGGCCGTAACTATGGCTACGAAACTGCGTCGCGAAGAAAGAGCACGCAATGCAAGGAGATAAAGGATAAAGGAGATTATTAAGAGAAGAGCCCTACGGGCATGTCCCCCCGGCGAAGTAATATCTCGCGACAGTACCGCCGGGATCCGGGATAGGTGTGGTTGGTTTTAGAGCGGTTAGAGTCCCTCACTTCGGCTTCGGCTGAGTCGGCATGAAGCTTTCCTGTAGTCACACAACAACGAAAAAAAAAAAAAATAAAATAAAAACATGTGACTGAACCTTCCCGAGGGCACGACGGTCGTCGGGTTTGCCGATGACGTCGCCATCGTAGTGGTAGCCAAGGACCTTGCAGCAGTTGAAGCAGCTGCAAACGGGGCAATCCGTGCCGTGGAGACGTGGCTCGCCATAGCGGGATTACAGCTGGCGGCCCACAAGACCGAGGCCGTTCTGATTAGCAGCAGGAAGAAGGTGGAGACGGCCCGAGTGTCGGTCGGCGGACACGACATTACTTCGCAAAGGGCCCTTAAATACCTAGGAGTAATGCTGGACACTAGGCTTTCATTTAGAGAGCACTTGGAGTACGCCAACACAAAGGCCGAACAGACTTGCCGAGCACTCTCGCGAATCCTGCTCAACACCAGGGGGCCAAAGCAAGCAAGGAGGAAGCTGATCACCAGCGTCGTCTCCTCTCAGCTCCTGTATGCTGCCGCAGTGTGGTCCAAAGCGACGAAGGTGCCGAGCTATATGCGAGGAGTCGAAGCAACGCACCGCTTATGTGCCATCAGGATCGCCTGCGCGTTTAGAACCATATCTGACGACGCAGCACTGGTCATCGCGGGACTAGTCCCAATAGCAGAGCAAGCGAGGGAAAGGGCCGAGGTGTACGAGCTATCTCGCAGGGACACCCACAATCCTCCCACCGGAGTCGAGAGAGAATCACCCAGGCACGAGACTGTCAGGAGGTGGAAGATGAAGTGGGATTCCTCGACTAAAGGACGCTGGACCCACCAGCTGATTCCGCATATAAAGCTGTGGTTGGAGAGGAAGCACGGACAGGTGGACTTCCACCTCACTCAGATGCTGAGCGGCCACGGATGCTTCAGATCGTACCTGAAGCGGTTTGGACACGAAACGGAGGACTGGTGCCCATCATGTGGTCGAGGTATCGTGGAGGACGCTCACCACGTCTTCTTTGAATGCCACCGTTTCGAGTACGAGAGGCGCCAGCTAGAGGATGAGCTAGCCACCAGCATTAGCGTCGGAGGGATCGTGCCGCTCATGGTAGCGAATCCCAAGGCGTGGGATGCCACCACTATGTTCGCCGCCACTATAATGCGGGAACTACGGAGAGCGGAGAGGGTAAGGAAAGTGTCGGAGGAGTAAGGAGGAACGGCTGTGCGAAGCAATGCTTTGCGGCCGTACCATTACCCCACCAACAAACCACAGTCCCAGACCCCCACAACTAGTTGCTAACCTTATATAAGAACTAGTATTAAAGCATAATAAAAGTAATAGAATACAAAAAAAAAAAACACATGTGTATTGGACACACAGTGTGTATTTTAGTGAGTGCGGTCGTGTTTTTAAATCGTTCCGTATAATTCAGTGGAAAACGTCGGAAGTTAGCCTGGAAAAGAGGCAAAGAGTAGTTAGCGCGAGCCATAGTAGTGCTGCGTTACTTACCTGCGCGGAACGCAAGTCCGCAAGCGGAGAAGCGGCCACCTGGCCAATAGTACTGGCCGAAATCCCAGTGGGACGCCGTCGAGCCCGAAGGGGGGGGAAGGAACAGCAGGTAAGTGCCTGTTTTCCTATTCTTCTTCGCTGTGATTCTTGGCGCCACTTGTTGGTTGCTGCCTTCTTTTTGTTTTTGGGCAAAATTGGCCAAGCACACCGCAAGTGGTGTTGAATAACGACTGAAGAACAGCTGACTGGAGGCACGGAGCTAAGTGCTGGAAAACGACAGCGTCTGTCCAATAGAGGGCGCGACCACAGCAACCGGAGTTGCCAGATCAACGGCCAGATCGGAGATGAGCGATCAGCGGGAGCAAGCTGCTGCTTGCAGCACCCCGCTGACAAGCTCATTCGCCTGGGATGAGGAGAATCCCTTTCGCTGGAAAAATGCTCTGGCGCGATCGCCAAACCAGCCGGCGGAAGCAGTGGGTTAGCGCGCAAGTTCCTCTCCTCCAACGCTGCAGCGCCCCCAAGAGGAGCAAGCAGACCCGAAGGAGAGGGCCATGGCGCTGATGGTGCTCCCAAAGAGGTCCAGCACGAACCCAATGAGGGATCTGGTGGATGAGATCGAATATCTGCAGCGAGAGTTGGAATCGTGCTGGCAGGCGATCTCTGCGGAGCAGGCTGTAGCCAAGGTTACACAGCCGGAAGTGACGGAGAGGGCGGGAAAGAGGGCACGGCCAGAGCCCAGGAACACCACCCACCCGTCCCCGTCCCAAGGCCGAAGAAGCGAAAACATGGACCCAAAAAGTAAAAAAAAAACCGAGAAACTCGCAAGGGACCGGAGGACGCCCCAAAGGATCGAGAGGCGGGGTGGGTGAAGGTCGTAGCTAAGCAAAGGCCAAAGCCAAAGCAGCAGCAACGACCAAGACCGCCACGCAGCGATGCAATAGTCATCGTCGCCACCAGCACTGTCTCATATGCAGACATTCTAAGGAAGGTCAAGACAGAGCCAAGTCTTAAAAAGCTAGGGCAATCGGTGCAAGGGGTGTGACGCACAGCAAAAGGAGAGCTGTTGCTGATGCTGGAAAAATCGGCGGACCCGAGAACCCACGAGATGCAGGCAGCAGTCAAGGAAGCGCTAGGAAGCACGGTTGAAGTAAGGAGTCTTACTGAAACTGTCATCTTGGAGGTAAGGGACATAGACGAAGTGTCCACACAAGAGAAAGTCCTAGCGGAACTCAAAGCGCAGGCAGGGGTGGAAATCTGCGAGGCCGCAGCCATCTCCATCAGACCAGCCTATAGGAGCACGCAGACCCTGACTCTGAAAGTTCCACCGGCCATAGCAAAGCCCCTCCTGGAGAAAGGAAGAATTCGCTTGGGGGTATTGCAGAATACGACCCAAGTCAACTCCCAGAAGATGCTACAAGTGCATGGAGTTTGGCCACATCGCGCCTAATTGTAAGAGCAGCCAAGACTTCACGAAGTGCTGCTACAATTGCGCAGGAGCCGACCACCAGGCCAAAGATTGCAAAGTCGTACCAAATTGCATTATTTGCAAGCGCCACCGGGTGAAGGACCCGAAGCACCAAACGACGAGTTCGAGGTGCCCGCAGTACCAAAAGGCGATGCAGCAAATGAAGGATAGATGAAAATCATCCAACTAAACCTCAACCACTGCGAGAGGGCACAGCAGCTGCTGGACCAGACCATAAGGGAGCACCGTATTGATGTAGCAGTCATAAGCGAGCAATACCGGAATCGCAACTCGGGAGAGTGGATTGCTGACTCGAGCAAGAAGGCAGCGATATGGAGCTGTGGGAGTCCCACACAGCAACTACTGCAAACATACGTCGGAGACGGATTCGCCAGAGCCCGGATAAATTGCTGAAGATGCGCGGGAGAAACACCCTACACTCATAGCCGGCGATTTCAACGCTTGGGCGACGGAGCGGGGATGCCCGAGAACGAACCCAAGGGGACAAGCGCTCTTAGAATGCTTTGCGACGTTGGATGCCGTACTGCTGAACACAGGCACACAGCAGACGTTCGGCAGAGCTGGAACGGGGTCTATAATAGACCTTAGACCGCAGGACAACGTGGGAAGTTAGTGGCTTATACACCGGGAGTGACCTCCAAGCCCTCATATGTGAAATCCAGGAAGCGGGCGCACCTAACCCGTTCATTGGCAAGCAGATCGGTTATAAGACCGAAACGCTAGAGCCGGATATGGTCCGTGCCATGTTTGAGGAATACGAGACCAACGGTACGGCTGAAGAGAGAGCAAGCCAACTGGCCATACATACGCTGGAAAACAAGAAGCCTGAACAACCGCAGGCCAACGTATTGGTGGAACGCTGCAATAGGTAGCGCCAGGCAGGAGTGCCAGCGGAAAAGACGACTATACCAGCGTTCGAGAGGATCCCCGGAATTCGAGAGGCTCCAAGGAGAATATAAAGAAAGCAGACGCTGCTTGAAGAGGCAGATCAAGGATGCCAAGCGCAAATGCTTGGAAAAGCTCTGGGATGACGCAGATGCGAACCCTTGGGGCTACGCATACAGGCTGGTAATGAAGAGACTGCGAGTGTTCAGTCCCCCGCCGCCAATGTGTGCAGATCTGCTGGTTAACATAGTAGAAACCCTATTTCCAGAGAAAGTGGCAGCCCAGAGGGTGATGGATAGAATTCTGCCACCTGAAATAGAAGCCACCATGGGAGCAGAAGTCCTCGAAGCTCTACAACGGATCAAGAACGGCAAAGCACCAGACCTGATGGGGTCCCAAATGCCGTCCTCCGCACGGCTATTGAAACCAATCCACAAATGTACGTGGATTTATTCAATGCGTGCATGTCCGAAGGGACCTTCCCCAGACCATGGAAGCGACAGCGGCTAGTCCTCTTACCCAAGGGGAACAAGCCGACCGAGGAGCCATCATCCTATAGACAACTCTGCATGCTCGACACAGTGGGTAAGATCCTCGAGCGCATAATCCACACCAGGCTGGAGAAGGCAGTAACGCGTCAGCTCTCACCGAGACAGCACGGGTTTTGCAAAGGCAGGTCCACGGTGGACGCAATCGGCGAGGTATGTGAGATAGCAAAGCGAGCTATCGATGGCACCCGATGGATGTACGGGACCAAAGAGTATTGCATAGTGGCAACACTCGATGTCCAAAATGCGTTCAACTCTGCCAATTGGGATCACATACTAGAAGAATTGAGAAACATTAAAGTACCGCCGTATCTGCAGAATATCATCGCGGACTACCTAAGAGACCGAGTGCTCATATATGAGACGGAAAAGGGGACACGTGAGCACCAAATCACTGGAGGAGTTTCCCCAAGGATCGGTCCTTGGCCCGCTGCTGTGGAACATCATGTATGATGGAATCCTCAAGATGGATATGCCAATGGGCGCCATGGTGATAGGCTTTGCCGACGACATAGCAATAGTCGCAGTGGAAAAACAGAAAGAAGCGGCGGAAGAAATCTGCAACGACGCGGTAGAGAGAGCCAGAACATGGCTATCAGGGAGGGATCTCTCATTAGCCACCCACAAAACGGAGGCGGTGCTCATAAGCAGCAGGAAAGTAGTGGAGACGGCCACGAGACTGCACTATTAGCTGCAGTCCAAGGATGAAGTACCTGGGGTCATGATTGACCACAGACTCAGCTTCAAGCATCACATGGCGTATGCAAGCAGCAAAGCAGGAAAGACGGCAGTGGCCCTATCCCGCATCATGGCCAACACCGGAGGCCCGAAACAGCCAAGGCGAAAGCTACTAGCGAGCGTAGTTGGCTCAACGCTAATGTACGCTGCACCAATATGGGTTGATGCAATGAAGCATAAAACATATGCCCGAGAATGCAACGCAGTCCAGAGGCTGTGTGCCCTGAGGGTGTGTTGCGCATTCAGAACGGTATCCCAAGACGCCACGCTAGTGGTAGCAGGAATGATTCCCATCCATCTGCTGGCAAGAGAAGCCGCAGGAATCAGGGCACAGCGAACCCTGGGGACTACGGACCAGGACACCAGAGGTGCCTTAAGGCAGCGCACAATCCTGCAATGGCAAGATTCGTGGGATAACAGCAGCAAAGGGCGATGGACCCATAGGCTAATCCCAGACCTGAAGAGTTGGCTGAACCGTAGCCATGGACAAGTGGAGTATAACCTGACACAACTGCTAACAGGACACGGTTGCTTTAAAGCATACCTGCATAGGTTTAAGCACGAGGACGATCCCTTCTGCGTGGTCTGCGCAGGGGTCATCGAAGACGCAGAGCACTGCTTCTTCGAATGTCCAAGATTTCGGCAAGATCGAGAGGATCTAAGCAACAAGCTTGGAAGAATGCCAGCGGTGACAAACCTGGCAGAATGCCTGCTGGAGTCGGAAGAAAACTGGGCCGCGATTAGATTCATGGCCGCAACTATGGCTACCAAACTGCGTCGCGAAGAAAGAGCACGCAATGCAAGGAGATAAAAGATAAAGAAGATTATTAAGGCATCTCCCCCGGCGAAGTAATATCTCGCGACAGTACCGCCGGGATCCGGGATATGTGTGGTTGGTTTTAGAGCGGTTAGAGTCCCTCACTTCGGCTTCGGCTGAGTCGGCATGAAGCTTTCCTGTAGACACACAACAACAAAAAAAATAAAATAAAAAAAACACACACACACCCGTGTGGTGAACCCCGTGTGGTGAGCGGGCAGTAGAATACCCCCACAGCATGTCACAGCTTGTCGTATGAGGCGACTAAGAAGACACGGGGATGTTCTGCTCCCTCTAAAGAGCACTAAAGCAACTCGTAACCGCCGGCACATGCCAGGTATCCCCCGGATAGGTCTAACCACTTGTGAAACACCTAGCTAATACGAGAAGGCGACTAAGACGGAGACCAGTAAAGTCTTAGGATAGAAACTGGACCCCCCTTTTTTTGGATTGATGACCCCAGGGCTGACGGAAGCCAGCATACTAGCACTTTAGTACGCGGAATGAAACCCCGCCGAAATGGCTGCTAGGTTAATGCTGCTTCTGCCCCCGTCCCGTGAAAAATTGGCAAATCTCTAAGCGCGCTCCTTGTTCCGTAGCCATTAAATTGGACGTACAGGCTCAGTTGAGTCACTCCTGACTAGCGCGGATCCGGCTCTGAACTCCCGACCCCATAAGGGCGGGAGTCAACCCTCGCATGGCCTCCCTGCTTGCATAGACAACCATGGGATCATAACGCGACTGTACAACAGACAATGACAACAGCTTACGAGTTGGGACCCAACAAAATGAGTAAAAATATCACACCCATAACGACGAACGACTCAGAAGGCTTCAATAAAAGCAAAAAAATGGCGAGAACGCCAACTGGTGAGCGGACCGACGCCCCGCTGCCGGCCCTCCCTGGCCCGGAGCAGCACCAAAAAGCTCAGGGCAGCACAGCGCTGCGCGATCTAGGACGAGAGATCACGCAGCTAGTGGAGATGCTCGAGGATGGCAAGAGGCAATCCATACACCAACCCATGCGGGACTCGATCGAGAGCATAAGGGTGCTGTATGAGCTGGTTGCTATCCAGCTGCACGACGAAGGAGCTAAGGCGGTGATCAGGACCCACCAGTCCTCTCAGACGTCACCGATTTTCAGACCTCTCCCGGAGCCTAAGAGGAAACAGGCGGCAGGTGCACAAACACCCCGGACAAAGACGACCAAGGCAGCGGTCGAGGTCCAGACCACACCAGGAGTAGCAGTTGAAAAGGCCGCCCCCGCTGAAAGGGAGAGAAAGGAGCCGGAGGAGACCGCATTTCTGACGGTGACCAACCGGCGCAGAAGGAAGAGGCCGCAAAAGCCGACTGGAGTGCTCGCGGACAAGACGCGACCAGACGCCATCGTCATTGCCACCAAAGGTGAAAAGACCTATGCAGAGATACTGCGCAAGGTTAGGACGGACGAAACCCTGCGTGGACTCAAAAAGGAGAGCTACTTCTACAGCTCAACAAGTCGGGAGAGGAGACGGATACGTTTAAAAGCCTGGTAGCCAATACGCTGAAGGAGCACGCAGAAGTCCGTAGCCTGTCGCACCGGGTGACCGTAGAGTGCAAGGACCTGGACGAAATAACCACCACGGAGGATATATGCGAAGCTCTGAGAAGCCAGGTGGAATTGGCGGAGCTGTCTGCGGATGACATCCAGCTGAGAAAGGCATACGGCGGAACCCAGACGGCCACAATCAGGCTGCCAGCGGAGAGCGCTCAAAAGGCTCTGAAAATAGGAGTCCTAAAAGTAGGCTGGGTAAGATGCAGACTGCGTGAGCGAATCAGCGTCACCAAATGCTTCAGATGTCTCGAGTTTGGGCATATGGCACGACAGTGCAGTAGCAAAGTAGATAGGTCCAAGCTGTGTAGAAGATGTGGAAAGGAGAACCACCTGGCAAAGGACTGTAGCCTGGAACCACAGTGCATGCTCTGCAAGGGAACGAGCGCAGACTGGAAGCACGTGGCCGGCAGCGGTAGATGCCCCCAGTTTAGGAACGCCCTGACTAAAAGATCAGCATGAGGTGTACTCAGCTGAACTTAAACCATTGCGAAGCTGCTCAGTCTCTCCTGAGACAAGCAGTCAGGGAGAGGAGGACCGAAGTCGTGCTCATCTGCGAGCCATTCAGGGCGATACCAGGAAGCGGTTGGACCAGCAGCAGTTGCGGCAAGGCGGCCATCTGGGCCGTACAAATCCACCCCCAGGAGATATGCGCAGCCAACGAAGGATTTGTTAGAGCGAGGCTTAGAGAGGTAACCTTCTATAGCTGCTATGCCCGCCGAGCTGGGACCTAGCGCGCTTCCAAAGTATGCGAGCGCATATAGCGGAAGACGCGCGCGGAAGAGCCCCCGTAATAATAGCGGGAGACTTTAATGCGTGTTCCGTAGAGTGTGGCAGTAAGGAAACCAACGCCAGAGGCACGTGTCTGCTCGAGGAATTTGCGTCCTTGGACGTAATACTCGCAAACGATGGCAGGAAGCTAACCTACTTCAAGGCGGGTCGAGGGTCCATTATCGACCTAACCTTCATGAGCGTCTCACTCCATAGGGGATCTACGTGGAGAGTAAGCGAGGAGTTTACGTTCAGCGACCACCAGGCGATCCACTTCGAATGCGCAGCAGCAACGAAAAGACAGCTAGCCAAAATTACCGGACCTAAATGGAAGGGCGACCACCTGGATGTGGAAACCTTCACGGAATATCTGCGCAAGGCCAGCTGGAGCCCTGCGCGAGAAACGGCAGAGGGCCTGGCTCAGAAACTGGCGAAGCTCATGGAGGAGGTATGTGATGTGGCAATGCCAAGAAGGAAGCCTTGCAAAAGAGGAGCGCCCTGCTACTGGTGGAATGCGGAGGTTAACCAGCTAAGGAAAGCCTGCCTACGAGCAAGACGGTGCTACCAGAGAGCACGAGGTCGGCCTGAGTTCGAAACCAGGGGAGAGGAACTCCGATCAGCGAAAAGAGCCCTTAAGCGTGCCATAAAGGAGAGCAAGTCAGCCTGCTTCAGGCAGATATGCGAGGAGGCTGACGTCAACCCTTGGGAGCCAGTCAACACCGGAAGTGACCTGCCCGATCCTGCTTAGTAGCATCGTGGAGGCCCTATTCCCACAGCACCCGTATCGGGAGGAGAGCGTCTCGAGCCAAGACTTCGAGCTGAGGCAACAGATTTCTGTTGAGGAGGTGATAGCGGCTACCAGGAGAATTGGGGATAAAAAGGCACTCAAAGGCATTGAAGCTTGGAGCAACCACCAGACCAGATGTATTTGTTGACACGTTCAACAAATGCCTACGGGAAGGAGTGTTTCCAGAGCGGTGGAAAGTGCAGCGGCTAATCCTTCTGCCCAAAGGAAATAAGTCCCCGGAGGAACCATCAGGATACTGCCCAATATGTTTGCTGGATACGGTCAGCAAAACCCTGGAGAGAATCGTCTACAACCGACTGCAAGTTGTGATCCAGGAGAAGGAGGCCTTATCGGAGTCCCAGTACGGATTCCGGAAGGCCAAATCAACGGTCGACGCCATCAAGGCAGTCACCGACATTGCATCCAGAGCGATCGAGGGAATAAGATGGAGATTTGGCACAAAGGAGTACTGCGCGGTGGTGACCCTGGATATCCGTAACGCGTTTAACTCAGCGAACTGGTCTCGGATAACCGAGGCGCTCGGGAGAATTGGAGTTCCCACCTACCTGCTTCGGATAATAGCCAGCTACCTGTCGGGTAGGGTACTGAGGTACGAGACGGAGGAGGGACCAAAGCTCTACAGGGTGAAAGCCGGAGTTCCACAGGGATCAGTCTTAGGACCTCTACTGTGGAACATAATGTACGACGACGTCCTGAGACTCCAGCTCCCGCAGGGATGCACGCTTGTCGGTTTCGCTGACGATCTCGCCCTGGTCGTGGTAGCCAAATCCGATGTCGAGGCGACGGCCAACGAGGCAATCCGGATCGTATCCAACTGGATGGAAAACGCGGGATTGGACTTGGCTGGCCACAAAACGGAGGCTGTACTCATCACGAGTCGAAAGAAGGTGGACGCGACGTTTCGCGTGGGTAATGCGACTATTAAGTCGCAGGAGTCAATCCGGTACCTAGGCGTGACGCTGGATAACCGATTGAACTACCGGGCCCACATCGAGTACGTGAGTCAAAAAGCCTCGCGGATGCAGGCAGCAGTCGCAAGGATGCTCCCCAATATTGGTGTACCCAAGGCAGGTCGACGCTTACTCCTGGCGAGAGTAGTGGCCTCGATCCTACTGTACGCTGCACCGGTGAGGTCTTCAACCCTATCCGGCAACATGAGTCTTAGAAGAAAGATGTCAGTGCCATATCGGCTCTTCGAGTATTGTCTGGATATAGGACAGTTTCGGATAACGCAGCCCTGGTCCTCGCGGCTATGATACCGGTGTATATACTAGCGCTCGAGATGACGCATGTATATGAAGCGCGCGCATGGATGCGAACTAATGCATCGCTAGAGACCATCCGTGCGTCGAAAAGGCGGGCGTCGATAGAAAAATGGCAGGCAAGATGGGACACGGCCACAACTGGACGGTGGACCCATAGAATAATCTCGGACATTGAGTCATGGATAGGGCGGAGAAGCGGTGAGATAAACTACCACCTCACCCAATTCCTGATGGGTCACGGAGTATACAGGAAGTATCTGCATAGGTTCAAACACGAGGATACTCCCGAGTGTCCTGAGTGTTCGAATGAGAGCGAGCATCCGGAGCATGTGATCTACCACAGCACGAGGTACCGCTCAAGTGCAGAGTATTTCCCACGACCAGAGGAGCTAATGGCGTTCATGACGGAGTCCGACGAGAACTGGCAGCGCGTTAGCAACACCCTAATAGCCATCCAGACCGATCTGAGAAGATGCCAAAGGGAGCGACGCGTAGAGGAGAGTGCCTAAAGTAGGCAACCCATCCCCGCGAAGTAATACTTTGCGGTGATTCCGCGGGGAATGAGGTGTGCAGCTGTGCGTGGTGGTGAGTTTAGCTGGTAAGCCCCGAAGGGGTAGTCCAGTTCGTTGACTGGTACGGGCCGGTCGCGTCTCTTAGAGATTCTCACCCACCGTGGCGTATCCATGGAAAAAAAAACACACACACACCAGACAGTGTGTATTCTAGTGAGTGCGGTCGTGTTTTAAATCGTTAATTCAGTGGAAAACGTCTGAAGTTAGCCTGGAAAAGAGGCAAAGAGTAGTTAGCGCGAGCCATAGTAGAGCTGCGTTACTTACCTGCGCCGAACGCAAGTCCGCAAGCAGAGAAGCAGCCACCTGGCCAATAGTACTGGCCGAAATCCCAGTGGGACGCCGTCGAGCCCTAGGCCGAAGGGGGGGAAGGAGCAGCAGGTAAGTGCCTGTTTTCCTATTCTTCTTCGCTGTGATTCTTGGCGCCACTTGTTGGTTGCTGCCTTCTTTTTCTTTTTGGGCAAAATTGGCCAAGCACACCTCAAGTGGTGTTGGATAACGACTGAAGAACAGCTGACTGGAGGCACGGAGCTAAGTGCTGGAAAACGACAGCGTCTGGCCAATAGAGGGCGCGGCCACAGCAACCGGAGTTGCCAGATCAACGGCCAGATCGGAGATGAGCGATCAGCGGGAACAAGCTGCGGCTTGCAGCACTCCGCTGACAAGCTCATTCGCCTGGGATGAGGAGAATCCCTTTCGCCGGAAAAATTCTCTGGCGCGATCGCCAAACCAGCCGGCGGAAGCAGTGGAGGAGCGCGCAAGTTCCTTTCCTCCAAAGCTGCAGCGCCCCCAAGAGGAGCAAGCAGACCCGAAGGAGAGGGCCATGACGCATTTGGCGAGCTTGAGCCAAAAGGCCAGAGAGTTGAGGAAGCTGATGGTGCTTCCAAAGAGGTCCAGCACGAACCCAATGAGGGATCTGGTGGATGAGATCGAATATCTGCAGCGAGAGTTGGAATCGTGCTGGCAGGCGATCTCTGCGGAGCAGGCTGTAGCCAAGGTTACACAGCCGGAAGTGACGGAGAGGGCGGCAAAGAGGGCACGGCCAGAGCCCAGGAACACCACCCACCCGTCCCCGTCCCCAAGGCCGAAGAAGCGAAAACATGGACCCAAAAAGTAAAAAAAAAAACCGAGAAACTCGCAAGGGACCGGAGGACGCCCCAAAGGATCGAGAGGCGGGGTGGGTGAAGGTCGTAGCTAAGCAAAGGCCAAAGCCAAAGCAGCAGCAACGACCAAGACCGCCACGCAGCGATGCAATAGTCATCGTCGCCACCAGCACTGTCTCATATGCAGACATTCTAAGGAAGGTCAAGACAGAGCCAAGTCTTAAAAAGCTAGGGCAATCGGTGCAAGGGGTGTGACGCACAGCAAAAGGAGAGCTGTTGCTGATGCTGGAAAAATCGGCGGCCCCGAGAACCCACGAGATGCAGGCAGCAGTCAAGGAAGCGCTAGGAAGCACGGTTGAAGTAAGGAGTCTTACTGAAACTGTCATCTTGGAGGTAAGGGACATAGACGAAGTGTCCACACAAGAGAAAGTCCTAGCGGAACTCAAAGCGCAGGCAGGGGTGGAAATCTGCGAGGCCGCAGCCATCTCCATCAGACCAGCCTATAGGAGCACGCAGACCCTGACTCTGAAAGTTCCACCGGCTATAGCAAAGCCCCTCCTGGAGAAAGGAAGAATTCGCCTGGGGTGGGGGTATTGCAGAATACGACCCAAGTCAACTCCCCGAAGATGCTACAAGTGCATGGAGTTTGGCCACATCGCGCCTAATTGTAAGAGCAGCCAAGACTTCACGAAGTGCTGCTACAATTGCGCAGGAGCCGACCACCAGGCCAAAGATTGCAAAGACGAACCAAGTTGCATTCTTTGCAAGCGCCACCGGGTGAAGGACCCGAAGCACCAAACGACGAGTTCGAGGTGCCCGCAGTACCAAAAGGCGATGCAGCAAATGAAGGATAGATGAAAATCATCCAACTAAACCTCAACCACTGCGAGATGGCACAGCAGCTGCTGGACCAGACCATAAGGGAGCACCGTATTGATGTAGCAGTCATAAGCGAGCAATACCGGAATCGCAACTCGGGAGAGTGGATTGCTGACTCGAGCAAGAAGGCAGCGATATGGAGCTGTGGGAGTCCCACACAGCAACTACTGCAAACATACGTCGGAGACGGATTCGCCAGAGCCCGGATAAATGGAGTGCACATATATAGCTGCTACCTGCCCCCGAGCCTCAGCCTACAGCAGGCGACGCAGGCACTGGAAAGGATTGCTGAAGATGCGCGGGAGAAACACCCTACGCTCATAGCCGGCAAGAGAGAGCAAGCCAACTGGCCATACATACGCTGGAAGCATCTGATGCCTCCATGCTAAGGAAAAAAAGAAGCCTGAACAACCGCAGGCCAGCGTATTGGTGGAACGCTGCAATAGGTAGCGCCAGGCAGGAGTGCCAGCGGAAAAGACGACTATACCAGCGTTCGAGAGGTTCCCCGGAATTCGAGAGGCTCCAAGGAGAATATAAGGAAAGCAGACGCTGCTTGAAGAGGCAGATCAAGGATGCCAAGCGCAAATGCTTCGAAAAGCTCTGCGATGACGCAGATGCGAAACCTTGGGGCTACGCATACAGGCTGGTAATGAAGAGACTGCGAGTGTTCAGTCCCCCGCCGCCAATGTGTGCAGATCTGCTGGTTAACATAGTAGAAACCCTATTTCCAGAGAAAGTGGCAGCACAGAGGGTGATGGATAGAATTCCGCCACCTGAAATAGAAGCTACCACGGGAGCAGAAGTCCTAGAAGCTCTACAACGGATCAAGAACGGCAAAGCACCAGGACCTGATGGGGTCCCAAATGCCGTTCTCCGCACGGCTATTGAGACCAATCCACAAATGTACGTGGATTTATTCAATGCGTGCATGTCCGAAGGGACCTTCCCCAGACCATGGAAGCGACAGCGGCTAGTCCTCTTACCCAAGGGGAACAAGCCGACCGAGGAGCCATCATCCTATAGACCACTCTGCATGCTCGACACAGTGGGTAAGATCCTCGAGCGCATAATCCACACCAGGCTGGAGAAGGCAGTAACGCGTCAACTCTCACCGAGACAGCACGGGTTTCGCAAAGGCAGGTCCACGGTGGACGCATTCGGCGAGGTATGTGAGATAGCAAAGCGAGCTATCGATGCACCCGATGGATGTACGCGACCAAAGAGTATTGCATAGTGGCAACACTCGATGTCCAAAATGCATTCAACTCTGCCAATTGGGATCACATACTAAAAGAATTGAGAAACTTTCAAGTACCGCCGTATCTGCAGAATATCATCGCGGACTACCTAAGAGACCGAGTCCTCAGAGATGAGACGGATAAGGAGACACGTGAGCACCAAATCACTGTAGGAGTTCCCCAAGGATCGGTCCTCGGCCCGCTGCTGTGGAACATCATGTATGATGGAATCCTCAAGATGGATATGCCAATGGGCACAAGGGTGATAGGCTTTGCCGACGACATAGCAATAGTCGTAGTGGCAAAACAGAAAGAAGCGGCGAAAGAAATCTGCAACGACGCGGTAGAGAGAGCCAGAACATGGCTATCAGGGAGGGATCTCTCATTAGCCACCCACAAAACGGAGGCGGTGCTCATAAGCAGCAGGAAAGTAGTGGAGACGGCCACGATCCGAGTAGGAGACTGCACTATTTGCTCCAGTCCAAGCCTGAAGTACCTGGGGGTCATGATTGACCACAGACTCAGCTTCAAGCATCACATGGCGTATGCAAGCAGCAAAGCAGGAAAGACGGCAGTGGCCCTATCCCGCATCATGGCCAACACCGGAGGCCCGAAACAGGCAAGGCGAAAGCTACTAGCGAGCGTAGTTGGCTCAACGCTAATGTACGCTGCACCAATATGGGTTGATGCAATGAAGCATAAAACATATGCCCGAGAATGCAACGCAGTCCAGAGGCTGTGTGCCCTGAGGGTGTGTTGCGCATTCAGAACGGTATCCCAAGACGCCGCACTAGTGGTAGCAGGAATGATTCCCATCCATCTGCTGGCAAGAGAAGCCGCAGGAATCAGGGCACAGCGAACCCTGGGGACTACGGACAAGGACACCAGAGGTGCCTTAAGGCAGCGCACAATCCTGCAATGGCAAGATTCGTGGGATAACAGCAGCAAAGGGCGATGGACCCATAGGCTAATCCCAGACCTGAAGAGTTGGCTGAACCGTAGCCATGGACAAGTGGAGTATCACCTGACACAGCTGCTGACAGGACACGGTTGCTTTAAAGCCTACCTGCATAGGTTTAAGCACGAGGACGACCCCTTCTGCGTCGTCTGCGCAGGGGTCATCGAAGACGCAGAGCACTGCTTCTTCGAATGTCCAAGATTTCGGCAAGATCGAGAGGATCTAAGCAACAAGCTTGGAAGAATGCCAGCGGTGACAAACCTGGCAGAATGCCTGCTGGAGTCGGAAGAAAACTGGGCCGCGATTAAATTCATGGCCGCAGCTATGGCTACCAAACTGCGTCGCGAAGAAAGAGCACGCAATGCAAGGAGATGAAGGATAAAGGAGATTATTAAGAGAAGAGCCCTACGGGCATCTCCCCCGGCGAAGTAATATCTCGCGACAGTACTGCCGGGATCCGGGATAGGTGTGGTTGGTTTTAGAGCGGTTAGAGTCCCTCACTTCGACTTCGGCTGAGTCGGGATGAAGCTTTCCTGTAGTCACACAACAAAAAAAAAAAAAACGAGGGGGAACGTTGTGAGTTGCTGCGGACACCGCAACTCTACAGTTATACCCGATACTTAGTCAGTATGGCTCTCCTCCGGCAGACGCCGCTAATATTGAACGACACGAAAAAGAGTGCGTGCGAGAGAGACAGAAAATCAGTCTGAGCGTGACGTCGGGCGCTGCGTAGCCAGTGCAAATTGATTTGTTCCTTTTGGCTATAAAAATGATCTGATCTGATCCAGATTCAGCAATCTGATAGATATGATCATTATCTATGATTCTGCGTTTTTAGTTTTCTCGTATCCTCAATATTGTGGATGCAACAGATTTTCGTCTTTTGTGGGGGCGGAAGGGGGTGGTGCGAATTCTGAGATATACGTTTTAAAGTGAGATCTAACAGGAGTGCGGATACCAAATTTGGTTACTCTAGCCTTAATAGTCTCTGAGATTTGTGAATATCCCCAGATTTTCATCCTTTGCGGGGGCGGAAGGGGGTGTGGCGAAATTTTGAAACAAACTCGTCTCGGTCCGATATATTAGGAGTGTGGATACCAAATTTGGTTGCTCTAGCTTTTATAGTCTCTGAGATCTAGGCGCTAATGTTTTACTCTAAGCAAAGCCGGCTATGCTACGTGTGTGTTAGAGAGAGACAGGGCGAGAAAAAATGAAATTGTTTTCTTGATGCTGGCTATAATAATAATACGATCCAATTCAGATTCCGCAGTATTAAAGATATGGTCATTCTCTACAAATCTACGTTTTTGGTTTTCTCATGTCTTTAAAGTTGTGGATGCCACAGATTTTCGTCCTTTGTGGGGGCGGAAGTGAGCATGGCGAAGTTTTGAAATATTTTTGTAGCAGTGACATATCACAGAAGTCTGGATCCAAAACATCGTTGCTCTTGCTCTTATAGTCTTTGAGCACTAGGTGCTGAAGGGGACGGACAGACGGACGGACGGACAGACGGACAGACAGACATGGCTCAATCGACTCGGCTATTGATGCTGATCAAGAATATATATACTTTATGGGGTCGAAAACGATTCCTTCTGGACGTTACACACATCCACTTTTACCACAAATCTAATATTCCCCAATACCCATTTTGAGTATCGGGTATAAAAAAAAAAAAAAAACACACACATCGTTGTCCCTTTCACCCGTTCAATAATTCAATTATGCTTCCCATTTAATGTGTCACATTGGTGGCGTATCTGTGTGCGTGCCTGTGCGTCTGTCCGTGTCCGTGTGTTGTGTAAGTGTCAACTAATTTCAATATTCCATAAAGCGAGTTTATTGTCCACACAAAACCCAATCAAATCTCATAAATTTTTGCATATACTCGTACACATATACATACACTCTGTTTTGCAATTCTAAAGTAATGTGTGTGTTTATTCTACCCCCTCCCCAGGACATACCCCAGTCACGTGAGGCCAGAGGAGTCTTCCAAGTTCTCCCCCACCAATAATACGACGGTCCCATTTCCCATAAGTCCCATTTCCCACTGGTTTCCCCAAACGCTAACCAATCATATATCGAGTCAAATGCGATATTTCGGCTCCCATTTGGATCCGAAAATGATACAAATATTAAAGGTCCTTCTCTCGTTCAGTGAAAGTATCATTTCTGATGGCTATCTTTTGCGATAAGGTCTCAATCGGTGCCAGATCTGCCCACTGCGCCCTCTAATTGGGGAGGCCTCAATAAAGGCCTGTTCATGAGATACCACAGTTGGTGGTTATGTTCCTCCGCCTGCCACCACCCACTCTTTGTACTCTTTCGAGTTTCGAGTTCAATGCCTCTTCTGCCAACAAAAACCAGAGTCAGCATTCTGTGCATTCTGGCAATTTTGTTTGAATGAAATCTAAAATGAATTTAATTTGCGCCTGCAATGCAGTTTCCATTCATCGCATTTTTCGATGTTTTCCCCGCCAACAAATTGAAACATAACTCGATTCCTGTGTGGGTTGTGTGTGTGTGCATATCAAAAACAATAAATAATGCAAATTAATCAGACTTTCATTTTGTTCCCACTCATAGATAGGCACTCATTAGGCGGCATCGGAGGAGGCAGGATGCAGGAGGCAGGCGGCTGGAGACAGGCGGCAGGAGGGGCACACAATTTGCGGCAAATGCCTGGCAATTTAATTGAAAATGGCAGCACCCGGGGGCAGGCCCCGCCGATACCACAGTATACATACATATATCTGAATCAGGCAGTCAGGCGGATCAAGTTTCTGTCCGCCTGTCCGCCTGTTGGTCCGTCCGCCAATACGGCACTTGGCACGCTCCGTGCCAGCGAAAAATTCTCATAATAATTAAACGAAAAACGCGTTGATTGCATGCAATTTGCATTTTACGACGGGCGACGACGACGACGTGGGCAAACATGGCAATGACTGGGCAGCCGCCACACGGAGAGGGAGGGGCGGAGAGGCAGGCTGTGCATCCAACACAGACATCAGATATGCAAAGAGAATTTATACTCGTAATACCTGTGCGAGTGCAGGCTGCTGGCTGCTGGCGATGGCTGCGTGACTGCCAGCCACTCGTGGATCGGCTATGGAAAGGATTAGGCTTCCATTCGATAGTAAGCACTCACCGTGAGTCTCGTGAGTCACGCCACCATCGCCAGGGGTTGTTCCACATGGGAGTGGGAGGGACCTGTTAGGGGGCTGCAATTGTTAGGGCAGGTCCGAGCCGGCCGTAATTGAAACTCAATAAGCCAGAGCTATTATTATCGACTTGAAGACTCCCCGCGGGCCACATGCCCCGCCAGCAGCAGCAGCTGATTGACAAAAGCTTCTGATTCCGCTTAGGTCCATTAGGCTAATGGGGAGCAGGAGGGTGAGGGGAGAGTGCGTGTGTGTGGGGGTCATAATTCACTCTGAATGGGAGATCTATTTAGGGGACTGCTTCCGTTTCTGATTTCAAATAAATAAATGCATGGGATTTGCATTTGCTATGCATTTGTGGGCGTGGCTCTTTATTTATTTGCTGTTAATTAATGTCAAGCATTTCAATGAATAATCCACAAAAGGAAAAGCGCCACAATTGAAATATATGAATGCCTCCGGGGCGAGCCACCTTGTCTATCCCTCTAGTCCCTCCATTTCTCTCTCTCTCTCTCTCTCTCTCTCTCTCTCTCTCTCTCTCTCTCTCTCTCTCTCTCTCTCTCTCTCTCTCTCTCTCTCTCTCCCTCTCTCTCTCTCTCTCTCTCTCTCTCTCTCTCTCTCTCTCTCTCTCTCTCTCTCTCTCTCTCTCTCTCTCTCTCTCTCTCTCTCTCTCTCTCTCTCTCTCTCTCTCTCTCTCTCTCTCTCTCTCTCTCTCTCTCTCTCTCTCTCTCTCTCTCTCTCTCTCTCTAGGGCTGCTTCATGCTTCATGGTGCATGAAATGCTACAACAGAAAAAGCGTCTGAATAAATTTGTTAAATGCATTATTCCCGTTGTTGCTGTAAATCATCAATGACGCCCATCCCACCCCCCTCCACCGCCCTGCCTCCAACAATAGGCGCCTTGGCAGGAGATTTTAAGTTTCAAATTTTCCATTTTCCATTTTATTTGATTTTTTGCGCTTTAATGAATGTTGCCATGGAGCCTGTGGGGCTGTGTGGCTGCGGATCCTTCTCACCTCAATTTGTGGGCACCACGACACGCCAATGCCACGCCCAGCCCAGCCCGGTTCGGTTCTGTGTTGTCCTGGCCATCTCCTGTGACCGGGACATTGCATGTCAGCATTGGTGGCCCCATGAAAGGGAGAGCGGGGGGGTCAGTGGACACAACGTTTGATTTCTGCGCAATTAACGAAGGCAGCGGAAACGGGCGGTGCCGGGGGGAAAGGCAACAAATGAAATTTGCACGAAAACAATAATCAATGCAAATGCCTGATAGGGCTGGGGGCTGGTGGCTGGTGGCTGGGGGCCGCGCCTCTATCTGTATAATCGGATGTATGGCCGGGCACGGCAGGTTGCCGACTGCTCGATTAAATTTTAAGTGCCGTGTCATTAAAATCGCGTGCGAGATCCGCGCTCACGTTGTTCACTTATGATGGGGGGAGGGTGTGGGGCACCTGGGGAGTCGTGTTCGGCAGGCGATTTCGGAAAAGCAAGAGAACCAAAAAGGCAGCACCGGCAACAAGCCGCCAATTGGCCAGAAGGGAAGCCACAAGAGAGACCAAGGAAACGTACATTCACACCGTTTATGCGGCACCATTGACTGTGCGATCAGGGTCGAAATATTGCGAGTTCTCCCTCTAAGAACGTGCCCCAAGAGTGGTCCTAGTCCTGTACTCCTGTTCCATCGAGAGATGCCCGTGAATAGGGAGGGCTTCCCAGAAATGTGTTCGGTATTGGTTCACCTTTGGGTCAAGCACGCCGTTTAACCCATAAACGAGGTTCAAGCTCAAGTCTCGATTCCCATGTACGAGGCAGCGGCGGATCCGTCCGTCTGTCATTAGCGGTTAAACACAGGTTGCAACGGCCACACCCACAAACCTCGTCATGGCGATCAGGGCCATCACAACATCATCATCATCAGCATGATCATTATCATATGTCAATTAGCAGCAGCAGTGGGGGGGGCAGAAGGAAAGGGGCCAAAGAAATTATTTGGGTTTTGCCATTAGGAAAAGGAGATGAGAAGGACCCAAAGGAAATGAGCCAAAAGGAGCACTAATTAAAAAGAAAAAGGCAAAAGAAACATCGTGTAGGACATACAGAGAGACAAAGACAGAGACAGGGAAAAGAGAGTGCGGGAGAGTGGATAAGTGATAAAAGCAAAAGCGACAGCAACGGCAACAACGAAATTAATTGAGTTGGAAAACACACAGAGCCGAAAGGGAATCGCGCCCCATCATCCCCCCATTCCGCATACCCACAACAACGCCTCCACCCACGAATGACAGAAGCAACAGGGCCGTTTGGGGAGGGGGGGGAGGCGTTTTCAATTAATAAAGAGCTTCCCCTTTGACCCCGCGGCCTGGGAAAAACTGTTTATTGTTAATTGTCAATATGCACATGATTAAAGCCAGGCCCAAAAGCACACAGTGTCCTATTAAAGCTGATTTGCCACTTGGCTGGGCTCACACACACACATACACATACATTATGCAAACCACACACACACACAGAGAGAGGGGCATGCAAACAGGACTTTTATTCGCGCATTTCGCATTTTATCAGGCATTACGTTACGCTCCTTGCACACGACAGGGAGGGGACGACAAACCACAGCCGGGACATATCCTGTGTGCATAGACCTGCCCCGGGTCCTCGTAAATACATACACAGATACCTACATGTGGACATGGACATGGGTATGGGTATGTGTGTGTGTATGTATACCATTTATTTTTTCGTCCTGCTGCTGCTGCTGGTCCGTGCATGTCACATCCGTTTGGCAAGTCCGGGGCGTGCAACGAACAACGAACGGCAGCTGGAATTTACAATGGCTGTGCCCTGCCTACACAAATACACACCCAAACACAAACACAAACACGTGAGGGAAGGACCCACCAAATCTGAACCTCAGGCCATACCGAGAGTCCAGGCATGTTGAATGAAAGGTAAGGCCATCACGTATATACGAATAGGTCCCTGCCAGGAGTTCCCTGCCTTCTATAAAATATAGCTTGCACCCAAACCCCACTCACACTCACATACCCTAAAATCCCACCCCAAACGTTTATTTTGTCGCAGTGACAACAACAATGCCTTTTTCTCGTTCCCTTTCTCTCTTTCCCCTCCCTCTCTATCTTTCCAGTTATCGTAGTTGTCGCTTTTGGCTTTGTTGTTGCCTTTTTGTTGTCCATAGGAAGGGCGGCAGGAGCCACAGGGGCCACCGTAGCCACAGGAGCCACAGGAGCCACGGGTGCCACAAGGAGAGGCGAGTGGCGAAGTCCAGAAGCTTTTGTTTAGATGGGGGAACGTGTATCCTTCTTCGTCGTTTCATTACATTCCACGCCACCCTCTCTTTTTAAAGCAGACTTTAAATTTCAACAAACTTTTACAGGGAACAGCAGTTAGGTACATATTCGGAGCAGTATTTTTGTTCACTGTAGGAATACCGTTCTCCTCCCTCCACCATCCCCTTCCGATCTCACGCGTTAACACACTAAATGAAACGTGACGAGTGACGAGTGACGAGTGCCGAGTGCCGACAATCGTTATTCCCCCTCCACGACGAGTGCTGGGCAAACCGTAGCACGTGCCCGGCTTCCGCCACCAGTTTGATCCCGAAACAAATGTTATTTTTATTGTTATTTGCAGTTATAACTTACTCCACGAGCACCCTTTAACCCTTCCCTGCTGGTGGCTTTCATAACTCGAAGCCAGAAGCACAACAACAACCCTCCGAAGCAGATGGAACCCCAAATGGATTTGATCGCATGTTCAACTCAAATTAGCTGAAAATAAAACTCAAGGGGGAGTAGAGAACCGAATGGAAAGGAAAGCCATGGAATGGGCACGAAACGTAAGCATAAGGAAGCAGAATAATACACATAGAATAGAAGAGAAGCGAGGGCAGAGGCAGAGGAAGAGGAAGAGTATATTTCGTGGTTATGAATTGCTCTTTTCTCACTCGTTTCACCATCACAGCTATTTTCTTTCTCTCTCCTGCAAATAGATATTGTTCAACTAAAGGAATGCACAGTTTATTGGTAAACGAAAGCCCCAGTATGCCTGTAATTTCGAGAACAATTAAATTGATTTCTGTGACGATCAGCGCAAGCCGTGCCCAAACGCAAGCGAGAGCACGAAAGAGAGCGATAGAAGGCGAGCGTCAGAGCAGATTAATTGAGTAATAAGGTGACGCGAGAGATACCAAAAGAAGCGGTACCATGATTAAGAATTTGAAAACTAAATATCTGCCTGTGAATACCCACAAAAGTGGGTAAAATGGTATTAGCATTTTGTTGATTAAAAGCAAACGAAGCAAAGGGACAGAGACACACACAGACACAAACGTTGAAACAGGAGAAAGAGAGCGTATCATTCGGGTTCCACTGTTGCTGCCGCTTCCTGCAAGTCTGTCGAAGATTACCAGCCACCGACGGCACTCGGCAGGGGCTTTTCCACAAAACGTCCTTTGGATAATGAGTGAAAATCTTTCCTCTCTCTCGCTCGCTCTGTGTGCGGGTTATTTATGGGCGTTGTATCCTTTTTCTTGCCATAAATGAAGACACCGCAACCCACCCCACTGCACGGCCCATCCCTGGGTTCCTGGTCTACGATTTGGGAATCTTTTCACTCTGTCAAAATGTAGCACGAAAATATATTACCAAAAGTGTGTGCCGCAAGTGCTGGCAACAAAACTATTTTACAGATACATAAATTTCCCTTCATTCCGCCTACTTCTGTGTGCCACAAGAAGACGTTGGCAGGGGAGCAAGAGAGAAGGAGAGTGGGAGGTGGGATGCTAGTCAAAGTTTTACGAGCATTCTCCTCCGTTCCGTGGGCCCCCCGCCCCTCGCAACAGTAGTGGCAGTGGCATTTGCCTCTTACTTTTGCAACTGGCACTTTCAAATCAGTTGACGCCCACAAGCGACCGGAGACTCCTTTTGCTGCAGCGCATTTCAACCACGATTAAATATATGTAAATCAAGCAGCGGCGGCAGCAACAACAATTGTCGTTGGCAACTTGTGAAAATCAAATTAAGAAGCGGGGCGTCAGGGACAGGCAGCAAAACGAAAAGAAGAAGAAGGGGAAGAGGAAGAACTGAGTTGAGTTGAGACTTTGTTGCTGGCTTGGGGCGCGTGGGCGTTGCAAGAAAGTGTTGCATGTCGCAGTCCATGCTGCTACACTGCGCCCAATGCAGAGACAGAGTCAACAATGTCATCCTGTGTTGGGCTCTGTGCCAACGTTTGGATAACTTGGCCCGAAACGGGCTCCGAAAAGGGAAACGCTGCCAAGTGTAGGAATCGCTGCACCTCCTCCTCCTCCGCACACACACACACAAAAAGGGCAACTGTAAAACACAAGAGAGAAGAAAATTGAAATTTCCCAGCATCGTCGCCCACTCCACTCCCCTGCTTCGGGTAGTTTTGCACTGATTTCACTCGAAAAAGCTCAAGTAAAGGGTAGATCAAAGGAGGCTGCTGGCAGGGGGGCACGGACTGGTGGCAGGGCCACGGAGGAGCATCATCCAGTCCAAGTTGGCATACGAAATTGAATTGAAGTGCGCTTCAGTTTGTGTTGCCAAGGGAACTCAAGGGAAAAGTTTTTCGTGCGCACGAGAAAACGAGCAAAATAAAAGCGAATACAAAAAGAAAGGGAAGAACAAGAGGGGGGGGCGGACACAAAGCAGAAAGAACGAATGAATTTCGAACAGCAGGCGGAAGCCTTTTCTTAAAGATTCATATATATTCATACATATATATAGCCAAAAATCGTCAGAAAGCTATGCCTGTAGCCACAGTGAGAAATGGCGAGAAGTGCAGGGTGTACCATTTGGAGATTCGCCTCCTAATCGGGCACACGTCTATCCCCACAGCAATCCTTTGATTAGTCATCCCCGTGCCACCATTCCTCTGCAGATCTGCAGTCGGAATCGGTTGACCCATCGAATGGGGCAGAGAATTAGCTGAGAAGACCTCAGGAGAGAGAACTGGAGAGAGGGAGAGCTGGAGAAAGCCAAGTCAAATGGGAAGTATCCCATCAATTGGCCGGCTTATCATTTGCTGCCTTTGCGGATTCTGAAGGATTCCCATCTATTGGAGGACAAACTTTCGCTTCATAATGTCAACCGAAGGTCAGTCCCAAGTCAAGCGAGTTTTTTCTGCCATTGATAAATGATGTTGGAGGGCCTGTTGTCAAAGTTTGTTCGTAGAAACTTTGGCCACATTTCCATTTTCCATTTTTGGGAATGGGTTCGCTAGTGGCACACGCACACACGCTCATGCGACACCTGGATACCCTCTCTAACATGACAGATGGAAGGAAGATCGTACATACAGTCGTGGAAACAACAATAGAAACAGGATATCCCTAGCACTCGGAACTATAGTATGAAATCCATCACTTTGTACTCGTATTCTGATTTACATTTCAGTTTTTTACCCAACTTTTGCGGTACATATCCACCCCTTCCATTGCAAACAACTCCCTGGATTATCAACCGCAAAAGCACACACACATTCGGGGGTTTCCTCACGATAATTATGCACACAAGTTGTTGTAAAATTTAACAATTTTCTGCTCGGCACCGCTCTGCTCTGCCCTGAACGGCTCTGCTCTACTCTGCTCGGCTCAGCTCAGCTCGGATCGGCTCTGCTCTGCCCTGAACGGCCCTGCTCTGCTCTGCTCTGCCCTGCTCTGCTCTGCTCTGCTCTGCCCTGCTCTGCTTCGCTCTCCTCTACTCGGATCTCGTCCTCCTGGCTAGGGCTTCTCAAGCAAAGTTTTGCGAGCGAAAATCATTTTAATTGCAAAAGTTTTTTAATTAAAATTTTCTTTACTCCAGCAACAACAACAACACGAACCAAAATGACAGACTCCACTACTGGGGCGGCATATTTAGTGCGTACGAGAGTCGAGTCGAGAGTCCCGCTCTGTAGCTTAATTTTGATCTAGCAACGCTTTTCGGACTAATTGGCACTCACCTGCAAGAGAGAGAGAGAAAAGAGTATTAGAGTAAATTCAAAACAAAGCAAAACACTCACAAAAATATGAATAAATGTTTGTAGCTTGTAAATGCGCAATTAATGTGACGCATAAATAATTTATTGACATTCGCAATGACAATTGAACGGGGTGGATGGAGTGTCCAGTGGGCAACAACAGGGGGGGAGAGGGACAGGTTCGGAGTAGGGGCATAATGGATTATGCGACAAATGTGCACCAACAACAACGACAACAATCTGTAATTGGCAACACAATATTAAATCTGTCAAGGCAGAATCGAATAGATATAGACAGACAGACGGACAGCTAGAGATGAGCAATGAGAGAGAGACAGAGAGACAAATGCAACTCAATCTGCCATAAAATACACACATAAAACAAAGAAAAAACTGATTTAGTAGATACTAAAAAACTGGTTTTTTGTTGGCCGTTTCGGCGCTGTGCTGCTTCTGGTTTTCGCCACTCGATTCTCTCGAGGAAGGGAGAGAGATAGAGACGCGAAAAAGCAACGAACTAGTTCTTCTTCCCCATAAAACTTTATAAAAAAAAACTGATTTAGTAGATACTAAAAAACTGGTTTTTTGTTGGCCGTTTCGGCGCTGTGCTGCTTCTGGTTTTCGCCACTCGATTCTCTCGAGGAAGGGAGAGAGATAGAGACGCGAAAGAGCAACGACATTTAATTATGGATAAGAAATAGTTCCTATATCAGTGGGTTCCATGTAATATTCATTATCAGATTCTCAAACCGCTTTATTCAAGAGAAAGATAGATTCCCGATGCCATGGCTCACTGAAATAAGGAACTTTCTAATTACATTTTCAGTGCCACAGAATGCCAACACTTGTATCTGGCCCTTGCTCCCGGGCCGGTCCGGTGGTCGGCCACCTCTCCAGCCATCAGGCCATTAATCAGTGGGGCAACAAAACGAGCAACTGTCAGTCATGTAGGGGCCCAGAGGGGGCAGGGGCAAGGGGCTAGAGGTGGCAAACAGCTTCGAATAACTTAATTAAATGGAACCCTGCTAGGCGCCATCCCACTCAAATACCTACCCCCCCCCCCCCCCCAGGCCACCCTCAAGTAGCTTCAATTAGCCGACTGAAAGCGGCGACAATGTCATTTGCGAGAGACCCGGAACCTCTCGAGATTGACTTTTAATGACCGGAAATAAAATAAGAACGAAGCTGAAAAGAGTCGAGAGCAAAGAGCGGAGCAGCGGCCAGCAGCAGAGGCAACAAAAACGAGGGGGAACGTTGTGAGTTGCTGCGGACACCGCAACTCTACATTTATACCCGATACTTAGTCAGTATGGCTCTTCTCCGGCAGACGCCGATAATATTAAACGACACGACAAAGAGTGCGTGCGAGAGAGACAGAAAATCAGTCTGAGCGTGACGTCGGGCGCTGCGTAGCCACTGCAAATTGATATCTTGCTTTTGGCTACAAAAATGTTCCGATCTGATCCAGATTCAGCAATCTGATAGATATAGTCATTATCTATGATTCTGCGTTTTTAGTTTTCTCGAATCTGCAATATTGTGGATGCAACAGATTTTCGTCCTTTGTGGGGGCGGAAGGGGGTGAGGCGAAATTCTGAGATATACGTTTAATAGTGAGATCTAACAGAAGTGCGGATACCAAATTTGGTTACTCTAGCCTTAATAGTCTCTGAGATTTGTGGATGCCCCAGATTTTCGTCATTTGCGGGGGCGGAAGGGGTGTGGCGAAATTTGGACACGAAACTGTCAAGGTCCGATATCACAGGAGTGTGGATACCAAATTTGGTTGCTCTGGCTCTTATAGGTTCTGAGATCCTTGAACTCATATTTTGCAATTGGCAAAACAGACCATGAAACCTGTGTGTTAGAGAGAGACAGAGCGAGAAAGAATGAAATTGTTTTCTTGATTCTTGCTATAATAATTATACGATCTGGATACTCAAAATGAGTATTGGGGTATATTAGATTTGTGGTAAAAGTGGATGTGTGTAACGTCCAGAAGGAATCGACCCCATAAAGTATATATATTCTTGATCAGCATCAATAGCCGAGTCGATTGAGCCATGTCTGTCTGTCCGTCTGTCCGTCCGTCCGTCTGTCCGTCCCCTTCAGCGCCTAGTGCTCAAAGACTATAAGAGCTAGAGCAACGATGTTTTGGATACAGACTTCTGTGATATGTCACTGCTACAAGAAAATTTCAAAACTTTGCCCCGCCCTTTTCCGCCCCCACAAAGAGCGAAAATCTGTGGCATCCACAATTTCGACGATACGAGAAAACCAAAAACGCAGAATCGTAGAAGATGACTATATCTTCTAGAGTGCAAAATCTGAACCAGATCGTATAATTATTATAACCAGAATCAAGAAAACAATTTCATTCTTTCTCGCTCTGTCTCTCTCTAACACACAGGTTTCATGGTCGGTTTTGCCAATTGCAAAATATGAGTCCAAGGATCTCAGAACCTATAAGAGCCAGAGCAACCAAATTTGGTATCCACACTCCTGTGATATCGGACCTTAACCGTTTTGTGTCAAAATTTCGCCACACCCCCTTCCGCCCCCGCAAAGGACGAAAATCTGGGGCATCCACAAATCTCAGAGACTATTAACGCTAGAGTAACCAAATTTAGTATCCGCACTCCTGTTAGATCTCACTATATAACGTATATCTCAAAATTTCGCCCCACCTCCTTCCGCCCACACAAAGGACGAAAATCTGTTGCATCCACAATATTGCAGATTCGAGAAAACTAAAAACGCAGAATCATAGATAATGACCATATCTATCAGATTGCTGAATCTGGATCAGATCAGATCATTTATATATTATAGCCAAAAGGAACAAATCAATTTGCACTGGCTACGCAGCGCCCGACGTCACGCTCAGACTGATTTTCTGTCTCTCTCGCACGCACTCTTTGTCGTGTCGTTCAATATTAGCAGCGTCTGCCGGAGGAGAGCCATACTGACTTAGTATCGGGTATAACTGTAGAGTTGCGGTGTCCGCAGCAACTCACAACGTTCCCCCTCGTTATATTACGGGCAAAGCTGTTTACAATTTTGAAAAATTCACCATGTCGCTTATTCGGAAGCATAGGGAGATTTGGAACCATTTCGAGGAAGTTGGACGCCAGGAAGCCAAGTGCAAGTATTGCAAATCTATTTTGAGTTGCAAATCTCAAAGAAACTTAAGCTGCCATTTAAAGAGCAAGCACCCGGCGTCTATGGAGCCCGTTATCCGGCAAAACACCGATGGCCCGATTTTTGTGCAAAGTGCGCAACCAAAAATAACAAGCTTTGCTGAAAGGCCTGTACCAGCGAGCAAAGCGCAGCAGATTGATCAGTAACTTGTACGGATGATCGCCAAGGGTCATCACGCCTTGCGCTTGGTCGAAGAACCAGAATTTAAAAAATTTATTCACGATGTGTCGCACGCCCCAAATTATAAGCTTCCGACGAGGAAAACATTAACCAGCTCCTTGATTCCCAAAATTCGTGACGAGTACACTGGGACGATAATAGAAGAACTACGTGCGGCCACAGCGGTGTGCTTAACTACAGACGGTTGGACATCTATAACCAACGAAAGTTATCTGGCTGTCACAGTACATTTTATCGATAAGGAATCAACGATGCTGACCTCCTATACAATTGCTTGTCAGGCCTTTGAAGCGTCGCACACTGCTGCGAATCTGTGCAGCTTTTTGGAAAAAATTGTGAATGAATGGGATCTCAAAAACAAAGTCGCAGCAATAGCATCCGATAATGCACACAACATTGCTCTTGCTATTAGAACCGGCAATTGGAGTCATATACGGTGTTTTGCTCATACCCTAAATCTAATTGTCCAAAAAGCTCTAGATAAAAGCTATAAGCGAATATTTTCATCGCAGCTCATCAGGCTTAAAAAGCTTAAAGATATGCAAGCGCTGCTTAAGTTGGCTGACCTCAAACTAGCACAGGATGTGCCAACACGTTGGAACTCAACGTACAAAATGTTTGAACGGCTGTCTATCCTGAAGGAGGCAGTCGTGGCAGCTCTGTCAACAAGGACAGATTTAATTTTGTCACCAGAAGACTGGGATGTCATTGATGGAGTGCTTCCCGTATTAAAGCCATTTTATGAAGTTACAGAAGAGATCTCAGCTGAAAAAAACGTAACATTGTCAAAAATAATTGCTTTGACTGGATTACTTCAAAGAAAAATGGCTCAAATATATCCAACAGTTAAAAATAACCTAGTTGCCGAAGTAATCAATGAAATCATAAACGAGATGGACGGCAGGTTTAACGATTTCGATTCTAATATTTTGTATGCGGAGAGCACTGTTCTGGATCCCAGGTTCAAAGGACTCGCATTTAAATCTGCGGAGGCCTTTAAAAAGTCAGTAGCGGATATCAACAAAAAATTGGCTCAAACGATACGGTCACTCCCTGAACCTCCACAAGAACCTATAAGCAACAAAAAACAAGAAGAGGACACAATATGGGCTGAATTTGATACTTTTCAGCAAGTAAGCCAACCCACCAACAATACGGCAGCATCCATAAGAGAAATGGATAAGTACCTGGCTGAGGAGTACATCAGCCGAAAAGATGATCCATTGGTATGGTGGAATCAGCGGAAAGCGCAATACCCGCTACTTTATAACTATATGCTGAAGCGCCTCTGCTTAGTCGCCACCTCAGTACCATGCGAGCGCATATTTTCAAGTGCAGGCGAAACCATACGTAAAAGGCGCTCCCTTTTAAAGTCAACAACCGTTGAAAATTTAATTTTTTTGCATAACAACATGTAAATCGGAAGTGAGTTCAACCTAATTTGTACTTGATTGCTTGTTTGCTTGATTACCATTTTTTTCTCTTATAGCGCTAAAATAAAGAAAACGAAAAGTATAAGAATTCCTATGAAAGGATCTCCTTTTTTTTAAGTTAGTATAAGAATTCCTATGAAAGGATCTGCTTATTTTTATGTTAGTATAAAAATTCCTATGAAAGGATCTACTTATTTTTAAGTTAGTATAAGAATTCCTATGAAAGGATCTCCTTATTTTTATGTTAGTATAAGAATTCCTATGAAAGGATCTCTTTATTTTTATGTTAGTATAAGAATTCCTATGAAAGGAAAAAAAAAGTTTGTTTTTTTGTTATATACATTTTTTTTTTTTTAGTTATAAATGTTTGATTAATATTGAAATGTAACGTATTTTATTTGTGTAAAAGTCTGTGGGGCTTAGGGTTCTGTGCATGAATAGTGAACAACTGAGCAAGTGAGCAATTGAGCAACTGAGCAAGTGAACAACTGAGCAAGTGAACAAGTGAGTAACTGAGCAATCTAAGAGAGCAAGTGAGCAAGTGAGCAATATGAGTGAGTTGACTCACTTACTAAAAAAGAACAAGTGAACATGTTCACCAAAATGAGCAATGTTTACCCAACACTACAAAACTGACGCCCCACAGTTGCAGTCGACAACAGTCCGCACTCCACAGTCCACAATCCACACTCCTCTCTCTCCACAGTCCACGCTCCAATCTCCTCTCTCTCCACAGTCCACAATCTACACTCCTCTCTCTCCGCAATCCACACTTTCCACTGCACAATCCGCATTCTCCACTCCCCGCTCCACGAAGCGAAGTCGAAGTCCGAGTCGAAGACGAAGTTGCGACACGACAAAAACAACAAAAATGAAAACAAAAACGCCAGAATGGAAGGAGAACGCAGAAAAGCCAAGGTCCCGACTTTTGTTGTACCCTTTGCTGTTGAATACCGAGTTGGAGATCCCCACATACATGCCATACATACATTTGCCTAGTGGGATCCCAAGAGCGGAGTATTTTAAGTGCCTAATTACCGCGCTAATCGAGCGAAGAGTACCAGAGACAGATTCAGAGCCACAGCCAGTACAGGGTGTTGCCGAGTCTCAGCGTTATGGCCCGATGCTGCCCGGGAGGCAAAAAGATTAATCTTCTTGTGTGCTACTCCCCTCTCCCTGGCCCATTGAATTGATGAGTTTCGCCTCAAATGAGTTCAAAAGGTTTGTTCGGAGCAGAACCCAGCCGATTAGCTGCTTGCCAAATAGCCCCTAATTCTTGGCCCTCAGCCGCTTATTTTGTTTGTTACTTATGTCTATGTCACTCATTTGTTCGTTAAAGCTTTGCGCTTGCTTGCCCTGCTAAACGCTCTCTGCCAGCTCGCTCTTCGCTATCTACGCTTTGCGTCTGCCTACCGACGTCGGCCGAGCGAAGCTGCGCTTAGCGATCGGAGCGGCAATGTAAAGGGCAGGCAAGACACACTTGCAATTTGGATGGCACGCATTAAAGAACATATCGTAATTTTATTTCTGCGCCGAGTTTTATTTAATTCGAAATAATTAATCGGCCGATTGGGGATAAAAAACATTATCTCCACATAAAATTTGGTGACCCCGACGTGATCTCTGAGTTGCAGTGTCAATTAATAATCATTCGCGATCGACATTCGTTAGCCTTAGCAAATTTTCGGCGGTTAAGCACAATTCGGTGCTAAAACATACTTACATACACCTACATACACGCATTGCTGGCTATTAATTTCTCTGTCGCGACAATTCGGTCAGTGCAGTGCGGTAGGCAGTGCAGCGAACTCACTAATACACACAAGCGGAGTACAAAGCTCGCACAGCCGCACAGCTAAAGGCATTAGCTGTAATCCCTTTGATTTCGGTTCCCACGTTTATACGTATACAGGGTGTCTTTTTCGGTCGTGCTGAGTGACTCTTTTAAAACCTCAACATGGCAGCACCTGAGCCTACCAATGTCGCGAACGCAGCAATGCCGAGTTATGTAGATTTCTACAAGCACAAGGCCGAGTCCATCGCGCGCCAACTAAAGGCCATGGATCGCTTTCTCACCAAGGAAGAGCTTGCCGAGTTAGATGAGGCAGAACTTCAAGCTCGCTTAGAGCAAATCGAGCGAATGAATGCGGATTTCGATGCCGCTCAAACGAGCCTTGAAAGGCTGGATTTCCTGCAGTTAGCCCATGATGCCCGACTGGACTTTTCGAATGTTTATGTGAAGGTTAGGTCCAGGCTGTCGCGGGAGTTGATGGCTGCTCGCACGGTAAATGTTGCCAATTCAACGGCTCGGCATACTCTCGAGGGGAATTCGTCGTTGTTCGCCTATAATAGTATAGGCCGTTCTCGAATGCCCGAGTTGCAGCTTCCGCGATTCGGGGGGAACTACATGGATTGGCCAGAATTCCACTCGATGTTCACGACAATGGTGCACAAAGACCATCGTATACCAATCATCGAAAAATTCCAATATCTTCGTGGATGTCTAGATGGTACTGCGCTGGATACGATTCGTTCCTTGGAACTTTCTGAGGAGAATTACAACAAGGCGTTGAATTTACTAATGTTGCGATTCGATAATAAACTGTTACATTTTCAGACACACGTCAAGGCTATTTTCGGGCTGCAAGGGGTGGAGAAGGGCTCGGCTATCGGCTTGCGCGCGCTCAGCGACAAAATCAATTCGCACTTGCGTGCACTTCAGACCTTGGCGACCCCGCAGGAGATATCCGATGGGTTGCTGATCTTCATCATAGGCACGAAATTGGACCACAAGACCAAGGAGAAATGGGAAGAGACCTTGCCGACGTCAGGATTGCCTCGGTGGTCAAGCATGGCCTCATTCTTGGAAGCAAGATGTCGGATGCTGGAAAATTTGGGATCGGCTATGGTAACAATTCCTAGCCAGCAGGTGGGAGAAGACAAACCTGTCACCCTTATCACCTCCAGTAACGACCATCCTAACCCCATATGTAACCATTGCAATTCCTCCGAGCCTTACATATCTAGATGTCAGGCATTCCTGAATCTCTCTGCGTTTGAACGATACAAAGAAGCAAAGAAGAGCCGCTTGTGTTTGAACTGCCTCAACAAAGGCCATGAATTGCAGGTCAGGACTTTGCAGGCATTGCCAGGCCAAACATCACACGCTACTCCACATTCCATCGGGAACTGGTGCTTCATCTTCCTCTTCACCGGCCGAGGAATCGATCCAGCAAGAGGCCGCGACTGTGCTTCTAGCAAGCGGGTGTTCAGCCCTCCCCCCTCGATCCAGAAATCTCAGCCTAGCCAGAACGTGTTGCTACCTACTGCCCTCGTCCATGTAACAGATCGTTATGGAGCACTTATCCCATGTCGTGCCATTTTGGATTCTGCATCACAGGCAAACTTTGTAACATCTAGACTTGCTGATCAGTTGCAGTTGGATCATCGCTCGTCTTATGTTCACATCTCTGGAATCGGAGATTCCATTCTACCTTCGAGCAAGTCTGTACATATAGTTGTACAATCCCAGGACGCAAGCTATCGAGCTTCCTTCGCTGCAATTGTCACCAACTCAATTACGGGAATGCAGCCTAACTTCGGCGTAGACGCAAAGGATTGGCTAATGCCGAATAATCTAAAACTAGCTGATCCTAATTTCTCCAAGCCCCAACGTATCGATCTGTTGATAGGTTCTGGTTTGTTCTTCGATTTAATGTGCGTCGGACGGATTCGACTATCAGCCCAATTGCCAACATTGCAGGAGACAAAACTTGGTTGGATCGTATCAGGAAGCATTGATAGTTCGGAGAATAAGCGTGCAGCTTTAGCCGCTTTTGAAAATTCCTCGTGCATCTCTATTGACGATTTTCGACCCACAACGCTGGAGTACCAAAACTTAGAGCAGCAATGCAGGAAGCAGCTGCTCGAGTGCCAGGTGCAAGTGGAAAAACTGCGATCGGAGAATCAGGAACTGCAGCGCGAACTTTTCCATATATTAAAAACCTACATATCCACGCCAAATGAAATTCAACTTTCAACAGTTTCTACATTGCCAAATTTCCTGCCATTCTATGCAATTACAGAGGTTCCCGATGATCAAGACGTAATCACGACAAGCCGCCTTCGTAAAGAAGCGCCGATTGCTGCGTTCGACGATCATCCACCCGTAGCCGCCAGCTGCGCCCAAGCAAGCATCTTCAAGAGGGCCGTTGGAAAAATAGCGGTTCTGCCCCTTCAGGATGGATCTGTTGAAAGCCTTTGCCTTCCAACGGGGGGTGAATGTTCGGAGCAGAACCCAGCCGATTAGCTGCTTGCCAAATAGCACCTAATTCTTGGCCCTCAGCCGCTTATTTTGTTTGTTACTTATGTCTATGTCACTCATTTGTTTGTTAAAGCTCTGCGCTTGCTTGCCCTGCTAAACGCTCTCTGCCAGCTCGCTCTTCGCTATCTCCGCTTTACGTCTGCCTACCGACGTCGGCCGAGCGAAGCTGCGCTTAGCGATCGGAGCGGCAATGTAAAGGGCAGGCAAGCCTCACTTGCAATTTGGATGTCACGCATTAAAGAACATATCGTAATTTTATTTCTGCGCCGAGTTTTATTTAATTCGAAATAATTAGTCGGCCGATTGAGGATAAAAAACATTATCTCCACAAGGTTAATAAACGTGCCTCATAGCTGGTCGGCTCTGGCTCTGGCCTGTCATTTGAATTGCCTCGGAATAAAGCAATTTATCTAATTGTTTGCCTACTGCCACAGCCAGGGCACTGGGAAAATGTTTTCATTTTCTTCGATGGAAAATTATGCCAAACGAATGCAAATTGCAGTTGACAATAATTGTTTAGGTGGTTTTCCCCCATTCTTTGTTGCTAAATTGAGCAACGCCAAGTGCCAAAAAAAAACAAACAAAAAACGAGGGGGAACGTTGTGAGTTGCTGCGGACACCGCAACTCTACGGTTATACCTGATACTAAGTCAGTATGGCTCTCCTCCGGCAGACGCCGCTAATATTAAATGACACGACAAAGAGTGCGTGCGAGAGAGACAGAAAATCAGTCTGAGCGTGACGTCGGGCGCTGCGTAGCCACTGCAAATTGATTTGTTCCTATTGGCTATAAAAATCATCTGATCTGATCCAGATTCAGCAATCTGATAGATATGGTCATTATCTATGATTCTGCGTTTTTAGTTTTCTCGAATGTGCAATATTGTGGATGCAACAGATTTTCGTTCTTTGTGTGGGCGGAAGGGGGTGGGGCGAAATTTTGAGATACACGTTTTATAGTAAGATCTAACAGGAGTGCGGATACCAAGTTTGGTTACTCTAGCTTTAATAGTCTCTGAGATTTTTGAATATCCCCAGATTTTGGTCCTTTGCGGGGGCGGAAGGGGGTGTGGCGAAATTTTGAAACAAACTCGTCTCGGTCCGATATATTAGGAGTGTGGATACCAAATTTGGTTGCTCTAGCTTTTGTAGTCTCTGAGATCTAGGCTCTAATGTTTTACTCTAAGCAAAGCCGCCTATGCTACGTGTGTGTTAGAGAGAGACAGGGCGAGAAAAAATGAAATTGTTTTCTTGATGCTGGCTATAATAATAATACGATCCAATTCAGATTCCGCAGTCTTAAAGATTTGGTCGTTCTCTACAATTCTACGTTTTTAGTTCTCTCGTATCGTCGAAATTGTGGATGCCACAGATTTTCGCCCTTTGTGGGGGCGGAAGTGGGCGGGGCGAAGTTTTGAAATATTCTTGAAGCAGTGACATATCACAGAAGTCTGGATCCAAAACATCGTTGCTCTCGCTCTTATAGTCTTTGAGCACTAGGCGCTGAAGGGGACGGACAGACGGACAGACGGACGGACGGACAGACGGACAGACAGACATGGCTCAATCGACTCGGCTATTGATGCTGATCAAGAATATATATACTTTATGGGGTCGGAAACGATTCTGAACGTTA
Organism: Drosophila miranda; assembly: GCF_003369915.1. NCBI lineage: Eukaryota > Metazoa > Arthropoda > Insecta > Diptera > Drosophilidae > Drosophila > Drosophila miranda. The sequence goes on from NW_022881614.1 coordinate 13,018,706, forward strand.
CACACACTTTTACCACAAATCTAATATACCCCAATACTCATTTTGAGTATCGGGTATAAAAAGTATATGTATATAAATAAATGGCATGGGGCCTGGCTGTGGGCTTGGCCCAGGCGTAGGGGGTTCTGTTAATTTATGCAAATTGCACGGTGACCAAATGTCTGGCGAGTGAACAAAGAACCCGTCATTAAGTGGTCTAAGCAGCGAGCGCCACAACTCAAACTATTATTGATTAAGTGCCGCCATTATTCGCTGCAATTAAAACGAGGGGGAACGTTGTGAGTTGCTGCGTACACCGCAACTCTACAGTTATACCCGATACTAAGTCAGTATGGCTCTCCTGCGGCAGACGCCGCTAATATTGAACCACACGACAAAGAGTGCGTGCGAGAGAGAAAGAAAATCAGTCTGAGCGTGACGTCGGGGGCTGCGTAGCCACTGCAAATTGATTTGTTCCTTTTGGCTACAAAAATGATCCGATCTGATCCAGATTCAGCAATCTGATAGATATAGTCATTATCTATGATTGTGCGTTTTTAGTTTTTTCGAATGTGCAATATTGTGGATGCAACAGATTTTCGTTCTTTGTGGGGGCGGAAGGGGGTGGGGCGAAATTCTGAGATATACGTTTTATAGTGAGATCTAACAGAAGTGCGGATACCAAATTTGGTTACTCTAGCCTTAATAGTCTCTGAGATTTGTGGATGCCCCAGATTTTCGTCCTTTGCGGGGGCGGAAGGGGGTGTTGCGAAATTTGGACACGAAACGGTCAAGGTCCGATATCACAGGAGTGTGGATACCAAATTTGGTTGCTCTGGCTCTTATAGGTTCTGAGATCCTTGAACTCAAATTTTGCAATTGGCAAAGCCGACCATGAAACCTGTGTGTTAGAGAGAGACAGAGCGAGAAAGAATGAAATTGTTTTCTTGATTCTGGCTATAATAATTATACGATCTGGTTGAGATTTTACACTCTAGAACATATAGTCATCCTCTACGATTCTGCGTTTTTGGTTTTATCGTATCTTTAAAAATGTGGATGCCACAGATTTTCGTCCTTTGTGGGGGCGGAAGTGGGCGGGGCAAAGTTTTGAAATATTTTTGTAGCAGTGACATATCACAGATGTCTGGATCCAAAACATCGTTGCTCTAGCTCTTATAGTCTTTGAGCACTAGGCGCTGAAGGGGACGGACGGACGGACGGACGGACGGACAGGGCTCAATCGACTCGGCTATTGATGCTGATCAAGAATATATATACTTTATGGGGTCGGAAACGATTCCTTCTGGACGTTACACACATCCACTTTTACCACAAATCTAATATACCCCAATACTCATTTTGAGTATCGGGTATAATAATTAATTAAATATACAGGTGCACACAAGAGTGTGTGTCTGAGAGGAAGGGGCGCGTGCCTCTCAGCATCGTGGGCTCTCGGACTCCTAGACGGAAGGTAAAAATCAATTTGAATATGCAAATTAGCTGACATAACAATGGCCGACGCCTGTTTCGGCCTGGCCAAAAGTGTTAATAAATATTGTACTGCCAGGCAGCGGCAGACAATGGGCCCAAGAAAAGATACTGCCGGCTGCTACTTCAAGACTCGATCGATTTGTTCGCTCTGCGGTGTCTGGGCGCCTGATTTATGCACTACCCGATGCTATCGCTCATACGCCGTGTTGCCGTCGTTGGAAATTAATAATGCAAATAACTCGTCGCTCCCTCCCCCTCCGTTCAGTGCGTTTATTATTTATGCACAATATTGGCTAGACATTTAGTTTGCTGGCATTCCCTTTTTTGCCTATCGTTTGCTTTTAATCGACAAGCGATTAAGGAACCGACGAGACATCAGTAATCTGTAATCCATGCCCAGCCATTTGCTGTTGTTTTTGTTTATTTAAAACTTTAAAAATCAGCAAATATGTTTAGATTTGGTTCCACCTCCTATCAATTTGCATTTATGTGATATTTGGAATTGATTTGTAGTAATCATAATTTTTTAAATCGTAAGAATCTAACGATTTATGTCGATTTGCGATAACCGGAGCATGGCTGTATCTCCTTCCGTGACTTGCGCCTTCCCGACGATGATCCAAGAGAGAGAGGCAGCCGAAGTTAGCCGAAGCAGAACTGAGGAGTCACTGAGGAGTCATTAAGGAGTCTCTAAGCAGTCGCTGATGTGTCACTGAGAATCTCCCTCTGCCTGAAGGAAAAGCCGCTTTGGATGACGGCTACAAATAGAATTCTTCACAGAAACAAAATACCATTTATTTTTTTTTTTAATTTTTCTGAACTTCAAACACAGTCAAACATTTTACGAAAAATTGTCAAAGAATTAATTACAGTCATAATAATATTATTAAAATTCTGCACTTGACGTTTGCGCAACAAAAGAACTTTTTCCAAGTTTCAATTGAGTTTTTGAAAAGTAAGCAATTGGGGGTTTTTTACAATCAGATGAAAGTTAATTAATAAATATGGCCATCCAAAAAAGCAACAAAGCCTGAAATATTAATTAATTACATTTAAATTCATATAAAAATCAAATCAATGAAAATTCAGTGAAATGAAAAAATACGATGAAAAAAAAAACATGTGGAATTATTATATGCAAATGATGGCCGCTATTCAAAGCGAGCTGAAAGCACTTTTGGCATCATCCTCTGGCCCCCAAGGCCCAACCGAAAAAGCGGGTGATGACGAGGAGAAAAATATGCTATTTGGGGAGCGCAGTGAACCCAAAAATCAGAAACAAAGTATGGTTTCTGGGGTAGAAGCTTTTAATACCCTTCCTGCGGTACCCTCGCACAAGTCTCGCTAACAAAATGCATGTCTTGGGCATGACGAGGCAATGTAGCAATCGGATTGTGGAACGGAGGTAGAGCATAGATAGCACCAGTACCCCTTTCGATGAACGAATATTGGAAGTGGAATTGTATAGTCTTTGATTGTGTGCCTCTTCTGATCCAAATCGGAGTATACTCTTCCCTGCGAGGGCATGCCGATGGGTGATTTTGTGTATTTCTGTGTTTGCGGGCTCGCCTCCTCGTGCTCTTCGTTCTTTGCTGTGCCTTTGCTTTTGCTCTGCGGGTGGTCTTTGTCACACACATGCCTCTCTCCCTCTCCCTCTCTCTCTCTCACTCTCTCTCACACTCTTGTATGGCTGTTTGCTCTTGTTAACTTGTTCGCTTGTCGTTTCGTGTCGTTCCATTCGTCTCGTTTCATGACGTGCTTTCATGTCGCTAGATTTTATTTTGTGTAGCAGACAGCACGGCAGCCGCAGCAGCGAAATTATGGCCATTAAATTGGCTTTTTTCGATTGTGGGGGCCATGCCCCACACCCACAGAATAGAGTGGGCAGCGCCGTGGCTCTGTGGCTCGGCTCGTTCATTTATTATTGATATTAGCCACGCATTCATTATAAATGACCAATTTCCGATTTGCTTTTGTGCTGCTCTTTGGACGCTTTAATCTCTTTTCACCCGCTATTTCTCTCGCTCTACCCTACCCTCCCTCTACGGGTCGCTTGTTTATTAGCCACACATTTACTACATTTTTGTTTGTAATTTCACACTCGAGTGCCATAAATGCTTAATAATATGTCACTTGGCGACGAAAGGCTCTCACGCGGGCAGCGACAAAGAGAGAGCTTTATGTCTGTGGCGCGACAGCGTAACACGCTGGAAATACACTTTCCTTTGATTTCGATTTCAATTTCCACCACATTTTATTTCCTATTTATTTACTTTCGTTCCATGGACTTTCCTCTTTCTGTTCCGCTTTTATCGCCTCGCTCTTCTATCGTCTTTGAGCGAGAATAACGGACAGCAAGATGAATTTTCTAATAAGGTGACGTCGTCCGCTGTGCTGAGAACCATCCACTCTCTCTCTCTCTCTCTCGGCTTTCGCGCTTGCATGCCTATTGACAGAAGGATGGTCCTCGAAAGAGAGCACATGTGGTGACGACGTCTGAGAATAATCCTCATTTTTATACCCGATACTCAAAATGAGTATTGGGGTATATTAGATTTGTGGTAAAAGTGGATGTGTGTAACGTCCAGAAGGAATCGTTTCCGACCCCATAAAGTACAGTATGTCAAAAAACTCTTTACACACTGAAAATAAATTAAATTTTTTGACTTTGGATAAGAAAATAATGGCCTTTGGTTCAAATTTATCAAATTTTTTTAATTCATAACCATTCAGGGATTAATTATAAAGTAGTTAGTGAAAAAAAAATTAACAAAACTATAAATAGGTAACTTAAAAAATAACAAAAACAATGATTACTCATCTTTCACACTGTCAAGAAAGTCTTTACACAAAATATTTTCATTTTTTAAATTCAAAATTCTTCGTAATTATTTAATATATTTAACTTATTTTAATATTTGGTCTGTCCACCCTTAGCATTGACTACATGCTGGAGCCGTTTTTTCATCGAATTTATCAATTTTTGTAGGTCATACTCAAAGGGAATCTTTTGCCACTCTTCCAATATGAATTCTTTGAGCTGATTGCGGTTTTTGGGCTGTCTTTTTCCCACTTTCTTCTTCAAATAGGCCCACAAATTTTCAATGGGGTTAAGATCGGGACTCTGGGGTGGTGTATCAATAACTTTTCCACAGTTGTAAAGCAGCCAAGCTCTCACATTGGACTCTTTATGTTTGGGATCATTGTCTTGATAAAAATTAAATTTGGCCCTATTGTCCGTAATGAGACCAAATTTCTCCGCACTGCTTTTTAAATTTGTTTTTAAAATTTGGAGGTACTGTTTGGCATCCATTGTGTTCTCAATAAATTCAATATTTCCCACTCCTCGGCTAGAGATGCACCCCCAAATCATAACCGAAAGTTTTCCAAACTTTACAGTCGGAATGATGTTTCGGTTATCTAAAGCTGTTAACGGCTTGCGCCATACTCTGGGGGGACCATCATTGTAATATAGCATCATTTTTGTTTCGTCGCAAAATATGACGTCCTCCCAATACTCTGCCGGCTTACTGATCATGTTAACAGCGAAAGTGAAGCGCTTTTCCACATTGACCGACGAAAGCAGCGGTTTTTTTCGTGCCACTCTGGAAGAGTATTTATGGCGTAGAATAACCTGGCGTACTGTTTCGTGTGAAACAACCAAGTCAAGTTCTTCGTCAAGTTCCTTGGCCAGAGTCCTGACCGATATTTGCGGATTCTGATTAATTTTCCTCATGATTATGCGGTCTGCCCGTTTGTCTATCTTCCTTTTACGGCCACCTCCAGATTTGGTTTCCAGTCTCCCTTCGTTCTTCGCGCGACTTAGGACATTGTAAATTGTTTTCCTTGATACTGAAAACATGTCTACCATGTCTGCAACAGATTTGCCCAACTGGTGATTATAGTAAATCAACTGGACAACGTCAAAGCATAGTCTTTTGCCAGGCATTTTAAAAATTTCAGAAAGTTAGTCTGTAGATGTGCACCGGTCAAAATTTCGCAACCAAATCAAAGTCAATGCAAAAATAGAGCATCACTGAGCAACGCCAAAAGCATAGATTACGGTAAAGTCCCGTTTTTTCTAAGAACGAGATCAAAACAGAGCTCGAAAACGAAAAGTGTAAAGAGTTTCTTGACAGTGTCAAAAATGAGTTATCATTGTTTTTGTTGTTTTGTAAGTTACCTGTTTATAGTTTTGTTATTTTTTTTTCACTAACTACTTTATAATTAATCCCTGAATGGTTATGAATTAAAAAAATTTGATAAATTTGAACCAAAGGCCATTATTTTCTTATCCAAAGTCAAAAAATTTAATTTATTTTCAGTGTGTAAAGAGTTTCTTGACATACTGTATATATATTCTTGATCAGCATCAATAGCCGAGTCGATTGAGCCATGTCTGTCTGTCCGTCTGTCTGTCCCCTTCAGCGCCTAGTGCTCAAAGACTATAAGATCTAGAGCAACGATGTTTTGTATCCAGACTTCTGTGATATGTCACTGCTACAAAAATATTTCAAAACTTCGCCCCGCCCACTTCCGCCTTCCCAAAGGACGAAAATCTGTGGCATCCACATTTTTAAAGATACGATAAAACCAAAAACGCAGAATCGTAGATGATGACTATATGTTTTAGAATGTAAGATCTCAACCAGATCGTATAATTATTATAGCCAGAATCAAGAAAACAATTTCATTCTTTCTCGCTCTGTCTCTCTCTAACACACAGGTTTCATGGTCGGTTTTGCCAATTGCAAAATATGAGTTCAAGGATCTCAGAACCTATAAGAGCCAGAGCAACCAAATTTGGTATCCACACTCCTGTGATATCGGACCTTGACCGTTTCGTGTTCAAATTTCGCCACAACCCCTTCCGCCCCAGCAAAGGACGAAAATCTGGGGCATCCACAAATCTCAGAGACTATTAAGGCTAGAGTCACCAAATTTGGTATCGGCACTTCTGTTAGATCTCACTATAAAACGTATATCTCAGAATTTCGCCCCAGCCCCTTCCGCCCCCACAAAGGACGAAAATCTGTTGCATCCACAATATTGCACATTCGAGAAAACTAACGAGGGGGAACGTTGTGAGTTGCTGCGGACACCGCAACTCTACGGTTATACCCGATACTAAGTCAGTAAGGCTCTCCTCCGGCAGACGCCGCTAATATTAAATGACACGACAAAGAGTGCGTGCGAGAGAGACAGAAAATCAGTCTGAGCGTGACGTCGGGCGCTGCGTAGCCACTGCAAATTGATTTGTTCCTATTGGCTATAAAAATGATCTGATCTGATCCAGATTCAGCAATCTGATAGATATGGTCATTATCTATGATTCTGCGTTTTTAGTTTTCTCGAATGTGCAATATTGTGGATGCAACAGATTTTCGTCCTTTGTGTGGGCGGAAGGGGGTGGGGCGAAATTTTGAGATACACGTTTTATAGTAAGATCTAACAGGAGTGCGGATACCAAGTTTGGTTACTCTAGCTTTAATAGTCTCTGAGATTTTTGAATATCCCCAGATTTTCGTCCTTTGCGGGGCGGAAAGGGGTGTGGCGAAATTTTGAAACAAACTCGTCTCGGTCCGATATATTAGGAGTGTGGATACCAAATTTGGTTGCTATAGCTTTTGTAGTCTCTGAGATCTAGGCGCTAATGTTTTACTCTAAGCAAAGCCGCCTATGCTATGTGTGTGTTAAAGAGAGACAGGGCGAGAAAAAATGAAATTGCTTTCTTGATGCTGGCTATAATAATAATACGATCCAATTCAGATTTTTGGTTTTCTCATATCTGTAAAATTGTGGATGCCACAGATTTTCGTCCTTTGTGGGGGCGGAAGTGGGCGGGGCGAAGTTTTGAAATATTTTTGTAGCAGTGACATATCACAGAAGTCTGGATCCAAAACATCGTTGCTCTAGCTCTTATAATCTTTGAGCACTAGGCGCTGAAGGGGACGGACAGACGGACGGACAGACAGACAGGGCTCAGTCGACTCGGCTATTGATGCTGATCAAGAATATATATACTTTATGGGGTCGGAAACGATTTCTTCTGGACGTTACACACATCCACTTTTACCACAAATCTAATATACCCCAATACTCATTTTGAGTATCGGGTATAAAAACGCAGAGTCATAGATTCTATCTATTCTATCCATATCTATCAGATTGCTGAATCTGGACCAGATCAGATATTTTTTATAGCCAAAAGGAACAAATCAATTTGCACTGGCTACGCAGCGCCCGACGTCACGCTCAGACTGATTTTCTGTCTCTCTCGCACGCACTCTTTGTCGTGTCGTTTAATATTAGCAGCGTCTGCCGGAGGAGAGCCATACTGACTTAGTATCGGGTATAACTGTAGAGTTGCGGTGTCCGCAGCAACTCACAACGTTCCCCCTCGTAATGATTAATTTTCTTCCAACCGAGTTCTGTCTTCTTATGATTCAGATATAGACATTTTCCAATATGTCACCTTTTCCCTGATTCCGTTTGTCCTTTCGTTTTCCTCGCCCCTTTAATGCGTTGAGAGGAAAACAATTCCGATCAATTCCAGAGACTGGAAAAAAGGAGAACTCAAGTGCTGTCCCCCCTGTTTATGTTGACATTGTGCGTCGTGTCCATGCGATTACCACCCACCCCCTCCCCTCTGCAGTGCACCCCAGACCACTCCACTCCCCCCCACTCCCCCTTGCTGACACCCTCCCCCCACCAAACCCTCAGCGGTAGCCAGCAGCAGCAGTAGACAGAAGGCGACCTTTTATGGCATTGGGATATGGACCCCTGCGGTCGTTTGCATTGCAAAGCGTGCACAGACTGGGGGAGGGGGGATAGCGAGTGCGCACGGCAGGGGCTGAATTATGGAGAGATGATGAGGGGGCTCGGGCCGTAGTCTTAGCCATAACGGCTGTGGCAGTGGCAGTGGCCGGGCGGGGCAGGGGCTAACATGATTTGCTCGCTTCGTTGCTTCGGTTGCATTTAACATGCCCCGCGGAGGGTGCTCGGATACAGGGAACAGACGGTGAGCTGAGCAGTGGGGCGCGGGCAGGGGAACTGATGGCGTGTGGTTTTTGCCGCCGTTGCGGTTTCAATTCAAGTGACCATCCGTCCCCTTGTCGCGTCCCGTCACGTCCATGCCACTGCCACTGCCACTGCCTCTGCCTCTGCCTCTGCCTCTGCCTCCATTCCAATTCCACTTCGACAGAGTCCGTGCAACGGACCGCATTTGGTTACAATTTGGTTTTTGTGCTGCGGCGCCGCAAAACGCGTTTCGTTCTTGCGGCTGCGGCTGTGGCTGTGGCTGCTGCTGCTGCAATTTCGTTTCGTTTTCAGTTTTCGTGTTGTGCATGTTGCAGCGCCATAAAGTGCCCCGTGTGCCCCTGGGGCTGGCCAAAAGCAAACTGCAAACTCAATATGGAAATAAATTATGACACTAATGCCACAAACGAACGAGACAAGATCGAATTTTGCTCGTTGTTTTCGCCATTTGCTGCGGCTGCCGCGTGTCTGATGTTGCATGTGCTCTCCGTTGTGTCGCATAAATTATTTAGCGGCGCCTAATGGCAATTAGTTGCAAGTGACACGCGGCAAATCAACCGAAAAACGGCATGGAGTGGGTCGGACGGTGGCTGGGGGCAATGCTCGAATCATTGCATACCCTGCAGGAGAGAGCGAGTCTTGACAAACCGGACCCCCCCCCCCCCCCCAACCCATTCGAGGATGTGAACTCTCCAACGTAGAGGGTATCCATCGCCGGCCCTGTGGCATATGCAGCCGAAACAAAAAACTCTTGGGGCAATTGGGGCGTGGCTCTGCGTGTCGTAAATGCTTCATTGGGAATGCACATAAATTATAAAGCAAACAGAGAGGCGACACACACGCACACAAACAGGCGCGCACATCGGAGAGCAAACAACAGTTCTGCCTCTCCTCCTCTTGGGCTCTCTCCACACGGACAGCTGAAAAAAGTTATCGATAAATGTTTAATAGCTCGATAGGCACTTTTCTAGATAGGGCGAACGGGTGAGGGGGGGGGGAGGGGGAACGTAACGAATGTGCGTATAAATAAATAAATGAAAACATAAATAAATAAACGAGCAAACGAGCCGGAGGGCAGGAGGAGAGCAGTGCAGCAGCACACACACACGCTCACACACTCGAATCCAAGTCGAGGTAGAAGGTATTCCCCTCGCCTCGTTCCACCATGGGACAGGGCAGGCAGAGCAGTATTTAATATGAACAAACATGCGACGAGCGTGTAAATATTTACTAATGAACAATATTTACTTTGTTATTAAAGTAGTCGGCGCAAGGGAGGTGGAAGGTGAGTGCTGAGCTCCGGGCTGTAGTGGGAGCGGGGCAGAGGAGAAGGAGGCCTTCTCTCCTTTTGCGTGTTAATGGCTGTGCAAGAGGTATCTTGTCTCACTCTCACTCTCACTCCACTCGACTCGACTCGATGTTGTGATTTGTGGCGTGAACCAGAAGACCTGCCCTGAGGGGTGCACCACACAGAGAAGAAGGTAAGGCCATTCAGGAGTAAGCAAGAGCTGACTCTCAGCACTGCCCTACCGTCTGGCAAATATACCTTTATCTGGGCAGCCCGAAACACAAACCGAAGCGAAGCCGAGCGAGAGGTAAGAGGAGATGATGGTAGCTGCCAGCCATACGGTCATAAAACAACTTGACTTGTTCAATCCACGTTCGCTTCGCACTTCACACGAACACACACAACCAGGCAGGGGAATCGGAGAGGTTGAGCGAGCGCGAGCGCGAGCGCAATAATGAGAGATGGGGGAGAGATAATTGCCCTGAAGGGCAAACCCAATAGTGACAAAAGTGGCATTACTTTTCAATTTACAGCAAACAAACAGCATTCGACAGTAGCCCACTCTCTCCCTCCCTCTCCCTCCAACCCTCTCACTCTGCAACGGTTCCGAAAACGGAACGAAACGAAACGAAACGAAGCAACGGAGTGCAGAAGGGAGATGACACGACTCTCGGGCTCGGGCTTGGGCTTGGGCTCAGGCTCGGGCTCGGGCGGGGTTTGTCTGTATGCGAGACCTGTTCCATTATAATTATGACCCTCATCAAAAATATTTGACTCAAGCGGTTTGTTTCCCCTTCCCCAGCATCTTTTGCTTTTTTTTGCTTTCATAATTTCATTGAGGATAATTTGAAAATGCGCTACGCCAGAAATGGACCCTGGGACTCTGGAAATATCTTTCTTAGAATTTTATGGCGAAAAGCGATTACGCAGCAGCGAAGGGTCGGAGGGGAGCGGTGGCAGAGTGCCAAAATAACGATTAACATGGAAGGCAGAGAGGCAGAGGCATAGCAGGGAGAGCTTAAGGGTTGCTGTGCCTGAACGAGGGTTGCTTGTTTGCCTGCCGCATGCCGCCTGCCTTCTGCCTTTCTGTGCAAATATTTGGCCCTGGCCCGTCCCTGGGGAAAGGCAGAAATTTGCAAATTAAATGATCTCCTGGTCAAAAGAGTGGCAGGCTTCGTCTCTGTTCTAGGGCAAATATTTATCCAGAGTCCGTAGCAGAAAAGCAGAATTTCCAGAATTCTTTTTACAAATTTTGCAAACCCCATAGATACATACGAGTGTGTCAGCAAAAATTCTTCTCAAAGGAGGGACAAGTGAGAGGAAATACATTGCATTCAAGGTGTTCGTCAGTAAATCAAGAACAAAAATTTTGTACGGATTACCTACCTCTTTCTGGCTCTTCACCGAAAGCCGCCTAATCGTACTTGAATTTTCAAGAATTTATGTTTCTTCCAGTGTAACGGTACTCAGGCCCTCGACGAGGACTCTTACCCTCACATTTTCCCCCTTCTCCAGCGAGGGCTATGCCTTTGCCCACGTTTTCCCTACAAAAATATGAAAGAGGGAAAAAAACGAAGCTCGACATGTGAACCAACAACATTATCCACCCCTCCCCCTCCACAGACCACCTTCTGGGTTTTCTGCTTCTCTGTTTTCCCCCTCAAGGGATTCCGAGCGTGTAATGTATGCTTTTCATGTGTGTGTTTTTCTGTTTTTCTGTGTTTCTTTTTTTGTTTTGTCTCCCATTGTTTAGCACGGAGTTGCGTTTCGTTGCGTTTCGTCCCTTTTCCGGAATCTCTCACCGGGGGTAGGGGGGTGGGGGCATCATTTAGGAGCATCAACTGCGACAAACTGACGACACGTCCTGGCCATGCAAAGCCTTTTGGGGGACAGACTCTACTCTGTTCATTTCCACTCCTTTCTTTCTCTCCCGAGAGACTGCCTTTCTCCCTTCCACTGCCAGACGTCAGCTCTTTTCTCCTTTTCTGTGTATTTTTATGACGCAAAAACACAGCCAGAGTGCCAGGGCGGAGGCTGGATGAGAATGTGGGTGGATGTGGGCCACTTAATTAGATTATGCGCCACCCTGCCCTGTCCCCCTCCCCAGCCACGGTAGAAGCCACTCGGATAATTAACCGCGAAAGGTGAGCGTGCGAGAGAGGCTGGGGGCAAGGTGGAAAGATGTTGATTAATGTGTCGCTGGGATTAATTACATATAATTGTTGCAAATATCAGCGCCCAGGCAGGGAAAAGGAGCGGTCCAGGCGAACGAAGAAAGGACCCTCTGCAAAAGTAATGAGGAAAAACGGGGAGGGGAGGCGAAGGGGAAATGTGCGCAGCTGTCGCGTAAAGAGAAAGAAGCCACAAAGGAGCGGCAAAGCAGGCAGCAGGGGGACACAGGACAAATATGCTTAATAAGTAAACAAGGGAGGGATGCGACAGGGGAGGGCACAGGACAATGAGGCACGTATAATTACATAGCCGACACCTTTTGTCAGGCAGCAGCAGCAGCAGGAGGTGGGGACGAGGATGAGGAATGAGGATGCGGTATAAGGAGGGTTCGTCCCAATCCTGAAACTGCAATCAATTTCCGTTGCCTCCCCGTCTCTCACTGGGACTCCCAGGAGGACAGGGGACAAGGAGGATTGGCCGCAAGAGGGTTGGTTGTTCGCGTCCCCTGGGGACGGTCCCGCTCCTCTCCTCTCCACCATCCCTTGGCTTTCGGGCGCATTAAATGCTAATTTTCATTTGATTGAGTGTTCGGGGTTCGGGGCTCGGGTAACAGGACCAGGCTTAGGTCCAGGACCTTCCACTCGCCGCCCAGCAATGCCCAGCGAAGCGTAGTGCAACGAAAAAAAAAAATCCCAAGTGCCGTGAAAATTAATTGATTTGCAGATTAATTCCTTCAACAATGTGCGAAAAAGGGAAACCGTGGAGCAGCTGCTGCAGAGTCAATCCCCGCGCGAAACCGGTACCCGGTACCCGCACCCGATACCCGAACCCGGTACCCGGACTTCCTACCGGAGTGCCCACTCGAGTAAAATATTGAATCGACTTGAGACCCTTGACTTTTCCCTTGTCTACGGCTCAATGCTAGTACATATCCGGATTTGGCTCCGGTTTTGGTTCTTTCCCTCCACTCAAGTGTCCGCAAATACATCCGCATCCGGATCCTCATCCACACACACACATTCACACACGTGCACATCAGTCGGGACAGTCAACCGCGAATTTTTCGAGTGCGGACGCGCCAAACAGCTGCTCTGCAAGACACAGACAAATCGCGAAAGATACCTGGAAAAAAATACCCGAAATTAGCTCAAGCTCTTGCTGACCCCGCGTGCTCACCTGGGAGGATCGAGTCTCACCCCGACTGGCTTCTGATCCGGGCTGCGCGTTGCACTTCCACGGTCACCCAAAGGGGGCAGGGGCGCTGGGGCCCACCGTGAGTGCTTTGGACGGCGCTTTTCACTCGTCACTTGGAGATTCCCACCTTTTTTCATCCTTTCTCTCCTTTGGGCCGGTTCTCCCGTTCTTCTTCTTCACTCCAGGCCTCGCAGCTGATCGACTGGGGTACCAGGGCTGGATAGTGCAGGCCACTAACCAGCTGATCGACTGCAGTGCGGTGAAGGGGCACTAGGTGCCAAAGCATCCAGCCCTCGACAGAGCCCGCTGCGGAAGATAACTGCGCCCACAGCAGCTAGCTTCTGTCAGCGACCGCACCTGAGGGAAGGTACTGCCTAACTCCTAGGCGGGATCACTTGCAAACCGCACACACCCCTACGCATAAGTTCCATCCCAAATTCACACGCGTGGAGGAATCCCGTGGCCGGGGCGCGGACCCTGGAGGCCCTGAGAGATGTTCCCCCGAATCCTGCTTCGCCGGTGGCACACTTGGCCGACGAAGCAAAATTCGCTACAAGCCAAGGAGCAATGGCTTTCCAAAAAGCCTCAAAGGTGGCCCGAACACCGCCACAAGCAGCTTTAGCACCGCCAATGAAGCAGAGCTCGTTGCACAGCTTTGCCAGTGGGGCTACGCAGGACGGCGGCAAGGGCACTGATACTCTGAAGAGGCCGAGGGACCCCCCTACACCATCGAGTAGCGGGAGAAAAACCCCCCCAAGCGAAGCAGGAACTGCTTACAGGACATAGACGAGATTGGCGCAATCCTGGACGACCTACTCCACCAGATGAACGAGAAGGGCCAGAGGTCGATCAACATGGCCATCAAGAAGATGGTAGCACGCATGAAGGAGTTGCAAGTGGAAGTCAAATCCCATCTGCAGGCGCCAGAGGATAAAAGGGCAGCGCCAGGAGGATGCCAGTGCCATGATCACACTGCAGGCCCAACTGGCCCCCTACCCAGGATGACCAAGCCCAGTGCGACTAAGGCGACGCAAACGGCATCAGGAGCTCACAAGAGCGAGGCAACATTCCGAACTGAGGAGAAGAGCGCGCGCGGAAGGCCCAGGCAAGGACACCAAGCTGACGCCACTCGACAAGAGGAAACCAAGATGCAGTGCGGCAAGGCGGAAGACACCAACCCTACACAGAAGTGGAGTGAGGTGAGAGGCAGGCGTGCGAAACGCAAGCAGACAGGCCGACCAGACGCAGTGCTGGTCAAATGCACCGAGGAGGCATCATACGCCGACATCCTCAAACTGGTGAAGGCAGCACCAACACTCCAGAGCCTCAAAAACAAGGTTCAGGGCATCAGGAAGACAGCCTCGGGCGAGCTGCTTCTAAGGATGCAACAATCCTCAGACCCCGCCACCCAGGAGCTGCAGATGGCCATCCAGGCAGCGCTTGGGGACAAGGCAGCCGTGAAGGCCATGCAGGAGACAGTCGCGGTTGAGGTACTCAACATAGACGAGCTCACGACAGGCGACGAGGTATGTGAGGCCATAGCTGCAGCGACCGACGGCGACTTAACACAAGGAGCAGTGCCGTACATGCGGAAAGCATATGGCGCAACGCAGGTAGCTACGCTGAACCTTCAGCCCGCACTCGCAAAGAAGCTCCTGGAGCTCGGAAAAGTTCGAATCGGCTGGGTTGTCTGCCGCGTGCGGCAACGGATTGCGCCAACCCTCTGCTTCAAGTGCATGGCCTATGGACACACTGCAGCCAGGTGCAGATCCAAGCGGCCTGTGGCAAGCAATGCATGCTACAAATGTGGTGGGGAGGGGCACAAGCACAACCAGTGCAACAACCCGCCAATGTGCATACTATGCGCTGGCAAGCCAGGAGACGTCCGCTCAGCAGCCCACTCGGCCCTCAGTCGCAGCTGCCCTGAGTATAAGAAGGCACTAGCAAAACTGGTTGATGGTTAAGCTCCTGCAGCTCAACCTAAACCACTGCCGAGCTGCTCAGGATCTGTTGGCGCAAACAGTCCTGGAGCAGAAGATCGACATAGCGCTACTCAGCGAGCCGTACGGCAAAAAACACGAAGGAGTCTGGCAGCAAAGCTCAGACGGAGGAGCAGCAATCTGGAGCTGTGGCCCACAACCAGGCCAGCTTACCCACAGAGCATCCAGAGTGGGATATGTGAGAGCTAAGCACAGCGGCACTTTTGTCTACAGCTGCTACATAGCACCGAGGTTCACGCAGCAGGAGTATGAGGCGATCATCAGCAACATCGCTAACGACGCACGAGGCAAATCGCCGGTCCTGATAGCGGGCGACTTTAACGCCTGGGCCACGACTTGGGGCAGCGCCAAGAACACACCCCGTGGGACATCGCTCCTGGACGAGTTCGCAAGCCTGAACGTCTGTCTCCTCAACACAGGAACCACACCAACGTTCAGCAAAGCAGGGCGGGAGTCTATTATAGACCTCACCTTTGCAAGCCCAGAGCTCGCACGCCACGCGAAGTGGCAAGTGCTGAGTGCTTACACCCATAGTGACCACTTAGCCGTAATGACGGAAACCTTTGCACCCAGGAACACAACAAGGATACAGCGGGCGCTCCAGGCCGGGTACAAGGAGGAAAGCCTGAGCAGAGCCGCGCTCCTCTCGGCAGCAGAAAACCTAAGCGCCGCCGGGGATGCTGAAGCATCCGCGCTTGCCGTTTACAGGACCGTCAAAGCGGCCTGTGATGCAGCCATGAAAAAAAGAAAGATCGGAGGAAGCAGGCACCGGCCAGTACCGTGGTGGAATGAGCACATTGCCAAGGCCAGGAGGGAGTGCTGCGCAGCTCGGCGTGCCTACCAGCGAGCAAGAGGCTCCGCCCAATTTGGCAGAAATGGCGCGGCATTCAAGGCCAAAAGAAAAGAGCTGAAGGAGGCCATCAGAAGCAGCAAACTCAAATGCTTCAAGGAGCTCTGCGATGCAGCCGATGCGGAACCTTTTGGTGGAGCATACAAACTAGTCATGGGGAGATTAAACAGACAGCCTATGCCCAAGGATCCGGTGCATATGAGAAAGATAGTCGGCACCCTATTCCCTGGACAACCACCCTTACAAGAGGAAGCTAGGCTAGAAGGAGCTAGCCTGAGGGACACCACCACCATCATCACTGCCAGAGAAGTACTGGAGGCCACGGGTAAGCTGAAGATCGGGAAAGCGGCAGGTCCAGATGGAGTCCCTAATGCAGCACTAAAATGCATAATTAGAGCCCATCCGGAAGCATTCGCCACAATGTACACCCAGTGCCTAGCGGAGCGGACAGTCCCACGAGCATGGAAACGGCAAAGGCTGGTTCTGATACCCAAGCCAGGCAAAGAGCTCAACGACCCATCGTCATACCGGCCGCTGTGTATGCTGGATACCATGGGCAAGATTTTCGAGAGGATGGTATGTAACCGACTGGAGGCGGAACTGGCTGAGCGTCGCGGACTTTCCGACCTCCAATTCGGGTTCCGCAAGCAGAGGAGCACCACTGACGCCATCGAGATGGTGACAAACCTTGCCAGGGAAGCCATGGCAGGAACGCGATGGGCTGGAGGCGACAAAAAGTACTGCCTAGTATGTACACTAGACGTACGAAACGCCTTCAACTCTGCCAGCTGGAAGAGCATCCTAGAGGCCCTGACCAGGAGGGGTATATCTGAGCAAATCACACGGACTCTGCGAAGCTATTTCACGGACCGCGTCCTGATCTACGACACGGAAGAAGGAGCAGAACATCACCAAATCACCGGAGGCGTCCCACAGGGCTCGGTCCTAGGGCCGATACTGTGGAACGTGATGTATGACGATATCCTGCGGCTTACATTACCGGAAGGGTGCACCCTGGTGGGCTTCGCCGACGACATAGCACTGGTGACAGTGTCGAAACACGTAAGAGACGTAGAGGAGAAAACCAACGTAGCAGTCGGGATGATAGTGGCCTGGCTCGCAGCCAACGGGCTAGCATTGGCGGAGAAGAAGACGGAGGCTGTGCTAATGAGCAGCAGAAAAAAGGTCGAGCAGGCATGCGTGAGAGTCGGTAGCACGATCATCAGGACCAAGCCTGCGCTAAAGTACCTAGGGGTAATGATGGACCAGAGGCTAAACTTCAAGGCCCACCTGGAATACGCCAGCGCAAAAGCGACTGCAGCTACGGCGGCCATAAGCAGGATGATGGCCAATACAGGGGGACCACGGCAGCGTAGCAGGCAGCTCATCGCTGGGGTGGTCACCTCCATAATCTTATATGGATCAGCAGTGTGGGCACCAGCAATGATGGTTTCCACATACAGCAGAGACTGCAGAAGCGCATACCGACGCTGTGCCCTGAGGGTTACATGCTGCTTCCGGACGGTGTCTGAAGACGCCGCACTTATTGTGGCAGGCATAGTCCCACTGGATCTCCTGGCAGCTGAGCGGCAGAGCGGAGTGGAGGTAGCCAGCGAGCGGCGAGAGCGCACTATAGCCCAGTGGCAACGGCGCTGGGACCAAGCGGCAAAAGGGAGGTGGACCAGACGTCTCCTTCCCCAGCTTAGCCCATGGCTGCGAAGAAGGCACGGCCAAATGGACCATTATTTGGGCCAACTGCTGACGGGGCATGGCTGCTTCAAGCAGTACCTGCATCGCTTTAGGCATGCTGACGACCCGTATTGCAGCTGCTGCGGGCCTGGAGTCGACGAGGATGCAGAGCACGTCTTCTTTGTATGCCCCCGCTTCTCGCAAGAACGAACGAGGCTAGGGGAGACGCTTGCAGAAGTGAGTGTGGACCCCCTCACCGACCAGATGCTAGCCGATGAGCAATCTTGGAACGCGGGCGCCTACATGGCAGCAAGCGTGATCAAGGAGCTGCGCAGGCTGGAGCGAAGCCGGACAAACTAAGCCAGAAGGATGACCCCACAGCCCGCACCGCGAAGTAATGCCTAGCGGCAGTCCCGCGGGAGCGGACCCACCCCCTTCCCAGCCATAATTGTTATTTTATAAATATAAATTGTTTTCCCAATAAAAAAAAAAAAAAAAACACGTGCACATCACATTTGATATTGAATAAGCGAAACGGCAGTCGAGAAAACATGAATCAGTAAAATGCCAATACAGTCGATGGAAAAAGGCATGTTCCCCGGAGGGGAGTGGACGAAACAAGTTTGACCTAGAGATGGCATCGTGCATTTTTCGCTAAACATTCATCGATTTCGGGCTTAAATGATGTATGCAAATGTCGAAGAGAAAGATCAATCTCCGCCGTTTAGTCCGTGGAGCAGCCGTCAAGCCACGATGCCTCCGCCTCCCTCTTTCAATCTCGAATCACGCTCGCATCATCCGCGTTCCACGTTCAGAAAACCAAGAAGGGAGCTCGGCCAAGTGGCAGCCAGAGCTCGAAGCGAATGGAAAGAATCAGAGACCAGCAAAGGGGGACGGGGACAGACGGGGGACGGGTATGAGGACAGACGGGGGGGACTGGAGCTCTGGTCCGGGGTCCGATATGTATTCTGTATGCTGTTTGGCATGCAAATTGTGTGCTGCGCCATTCTGGCTGGCCCAGTCATGTCCACGTGGGGGGGGGGAAACGGGGGAGTGTGGAGTCTCCGTCTCTGGCGCGTTTCCAGCTCAATGCACAAATACTGGCAAAAAGGCAGCAACAAACAGCAGAGAATGAGTGGGAAAGAGAGAGCGGCAGAGGGAAGAAGTGACAACAATGACGATGTTGGCAACGTCTTCAGTTGCACACACACAGACACACACACGGACACTGAGAGAACTCAAATCGGACTTGGCCATACTCAGCGAGCCGTACAAATCAGGTGACAACGAATCCTGGGCGACCGACAGAACAGGGAAGGCATCCCTGTGGGCATGTGGAGGCGATCCCTGCAAACTCAGCAATGTGCTGGCAGGACGCGGATTTGTGCGCGCGAGAGCTGGCAACCTATGGGTATACAGCTGCTACCTAGCGCCCAGTCTACCCCTCGAGTCCTTCGCCCGAATCATTGAGGAACTAGCTGAAGACGCAAGAAACCGCGGGGCAGTCCTAATCGCCGGGGACTTCAACGCGTGGGCACACGAGTGGGGCTGTCAAGTCGCCAACGCAAGAGGCCGAATCCTGCTAGAAACTTTAGCATCGCTAGACCTAGCGCTGCTGAACGAGGGCTCCCAGCAAACCTTCTACAGGGGTAGCGCTGGGTAAATCATTGACCTAACGTTCGCGAGCCCTTCGCAGCAGCGCAATGCAAGGTGGCGAATAGGAGACGTGTACACCGGAAGCGACCACGAAGCCATAGTATGCACTATTGGCGAACGCCCCAGACCCAGCAGATCAAGCGCGAGGAGCAAAGCTTACATCGTGGACACGCTCAACACCAGCGCTCTTGCTAGAAGCCTCGAGACGTGGGAGGCCCTCGGGGACACAAGTGCCAACGAATCGGCCAACCAGCTCGCCTTGCGAATGGAGGAGGCCTGTGACAGGAGCATGAGACAGCGGAAGCCATTCATGCGGCACCACGAGCCAATCGTGTGGTGGAACGCCGACATCGACAGGCTCCGGACAACGTGTCTAAGGGCCAGACGAGCTATGCAGAGAGCGCGACGCACGAGTCGGTTCGTCACATCGCATGAGGAGTATAGGACCGCCAGGAAGGCACTGAAACATGCAATTCGGAGCAGCAAGCGGGAATGCTTTCTCCAGCTCTGCGACACAGCGGAACAAGACCCCTGGGGCAGGGCTTACAACATCGTTATGAAGCGGCTAAGTGCCGGGAGCAAGGCGCCAACGGACCCCAGCACCCTCGAGGACATAGTGCACACCCTGTTCCCCAGCGAGCAACAGAGGCGTCCAGGCCCCTTAGAAAGCGACGCACCGATCACGGGCATCGAAATGATCACGGAACCGGAGATCCTGGAAGCCGGTAGGAGCCTGCCCAGCAAAAAAGCCCCAGGCCCGGATGCAATCCCAAATAGGGCTTTAAAACTGGCATTGGCACTACAGCCATCCGCCTTCGCCGAGGTATTCAATAAGTGTCTGCTAGAAGGTACCTTCCCCGATAGGTGG
The DNA here is from genome assembly GCF_003369915.1 of Drosophila miranda. Taxonomy (NCBI): domain Eukaryota; kingdom Metazoa; phylum Arthropoda; class Insecta; order Diptera; family Drosophilidae; genus Drosophila; species Drosophila miranda. Next base: position 13,038,937 of record NW_022881614.1, read on the forward strand.
AAGATTCAAAAGCTACTGCTGCTCAACAAGCCAGGAAAACCACCAGGCGAGCCTTCCTCGTACAGACCAACTTGTCTCCTGGACAACGCGGGGAAGGTATGCGAAAAGCTCATTGCACGTAGGCTCAGCCGTGCCGTGCCATTGAAGATGCCGGCGGCTTGTCGCCCAACCAGTATGGCTTCCGGAAAGGCAGATCAACCCTGGATGCCATTGGCATAGTCACCAACATAGCGGAGAATGCAATAAGTGGGACCCGCTGGAGAGCGGGCCAAAAGCAGTACTGCCTGCTGGTTACCATGGATATAAAAAACGCTTTCAACTCTGCGGACTGGGGTAAAACGATGGAAGCCCTACGGAGGCTACGGATCCCGGAATACCTCCTGAGAATAGTGGACAGCGACCTCAGTGAGAGGGTGCTGCTGTACGAGACGAGCGACTGCTGGACTGCTGGAGTCCCGCAGGGGTCGGTGTTGGGGCCGCTCCTGTGGAATACGATGTATGATGGAGTTCTGCGACTGAACCTTCCCGAGGGCACGACGGTCGTCGGGTTTGCCGATGACGTCGCCATCGTAGTGGTAGCCAAGGACCCTTGCAGCAGTTGAAGCAGCTGCAAACGGGGCAATCCGTGCCGTGGAGACGTGGCTCGCCACAGCTGGCGGCCCACAAGACCGAGGCTGTTCTGATTAGCAGCAGGAAGAAGGTGGAGACGGCCCGAGTGTCGGTCGGCGGACACGACATTACTTCGCAAAGGGCTCTTAAATACCTAGGAGTAATGCTGGACACTAGGCTTTCATTTAGAGAGCACTTGGAGTACGCCAACACAAAGGCCGCACAGACTTGCCGAGCACTCTCGCGAATCCTGCTCAACACCAGGGGGCCAAAGCAAGCAAGGAGGAAGCTGATCACCAGTGTCGTCTCCTCTCAGCTCCTGTATGCTGCCGCAGTGTGGTCCAAAGCGAGGAAGGTGCCGAGCTATATGCGAGGAGTCGAAGCAACGCACCGCTTATGTGCCATCAGGATCGCCTGCGCGTTTAGAACCATATCTGACGACGCAGCACTGGTCATCGCGGGACTAGTCCCAATAGCAGAGCAAGCGAGGGAAAGGGCCGAGGCGTACGAGCTATCTCGCAGGGACACCCACAATCCTCCCACCGGAGGCGAGAGAGAATCACCCAGGCACGAGACCGTCAGGAGGTGGCAGATGAAGTGGGATTCCTCGACTAAAGGACGCTGGACCCACCAGCTGATTCCGGATATAAAGCTGTGGTTGGAGAGGAAGCACGGACAGGTGGACTTCCACCTCACTCAGATGCTGAGCGGCCACGGATGCTTCAGATCGTACCTGAAGCGGTTTGGACACGAAACGGAGGACTGGTGCCCATCATGTGGTCGAGGTATCGTGGAGGACGCTCACCACGTCTTCTTTGAATGCCACCGTTTCGAGTACGAGAGGCGCCAGCTAGAGGATGAGCTAGCCACCAGCATTAGCGTCGGAGGGATCGTGCCGCTTATGGTAGCGAATTCCAAGGCGTGGGATGCCACCACTAGGTTCGCCGCCACAATAATGCGGGAACTACGGAGAGCGGAGAGGGAAAGGAAAGTGTCGGAGGAGTAAGGAGGAACGGCTGTGCGAGGCAAAGCTTTGCGGCCGTACCGCATAGCTACGCCCCATTACCCCACCAACAAACCACAGTCCCAGACCCCCACAACTAGTTGCTAACCTTATATAAGAACTAGTATTAAAGCATAATAAAAGTAATAGAATACAAAAAAAACGAGGGGGAACGTTGTGAGTTGCTGCGGACACCGCAACTCTACGGTTATACCCGATACTAAGTCAGTATGGCTCTCCTCCGTCAGACGCCGCTAATATTAAACGACACGACAAAGAGTGCGTGCGAGAGAGACAGAAAATCAGTCTGAGCGTGACGTCGGGCGCTGCGTAGCCACTGCAAATTGATTTGTTCCTATTGGCTATAAAAATGATCTGATCTGATCCAGATTCAGCAATCTGATAGATATGGTCATTATCTATGATTCTGCGTTTTTAGTTTTCTCGAATGTGCAATATTGTGGATGCAACAGGTTTTCGTCCTTTGTGTGGGCGGAAGGGGGTGGGGCGAAATTTTGAGATACACGTTTTATAGTAAGATCTAACAGGAGTGCGGATACCAAATTTGGTTACTCTAGCCTTAATAGTCTCTGAGATTTTTGAATATCCCCAGATTTTCGTCCTTTGCGGGGGCGGAAGGGGGTGTGGCGAAATTTTGAAACAAACTCGTCTCGGTCCGATATATTAGGAGTGTGGATACCAAATTTGGTTGCTCTAGCTTTTGTAGTCTCTGAGATCTAGGCGCTAATGTTTTACTCTAAGCAAAGCCGCCTATGCTACGTGTGTGTTAGAGAGAGACAGGGCGAAAAAAAAAGAAATTGTTTTCTTGATGCTGGCTATAATAATGATACGATCCAATTCAGATTCCGCAGTCTTAAAGATATGGTCATTCTCTACAATTCTACGTTTTTGGTTTTCTCATATCTTTAAAATTGTGGATGCCACAGATTTTCGTCCTTTGTGGGGGCGGAAGAGGGCGGGGCGAAGTTTTGAAATATTTTTGTAGCAGTGACATATCACAGAAGTCTGGATCCAAAACATCGTTGCTCTAGCTCTTATAGTCTTTGAGCACTAGGCGCTGAAGGGGACGGACAGACGGACAGACGGACGGACGTACAGCCTGTCTGTCTGTACGACTCAATCGACTCGGCTATTGATGCTGATCAAGAATATATATACTTTATGGGGTCGGAAACGATTCCTTCTGGACGTTACACACATCCACTTTTACCACAAATCTAATATACCCCAATACTCATTTTGAGTATCGGGTATAAAAACACGGACACTGTGGCACACAGATATGGCTGATGCATATCTAAAAGCATATTAAGAGTCTGCAACAACAGCGACTGCAACAACAACAACAACAACTGTGGTAAGTGTGTAAAATGATCAGCAAGTTGCAAAATGCAACACGAGACGAAGGGAGATGCGGAGGGGACCCATGTCATGCCATGCCACGGATGTGAATGTTTGGATGAATGCAGGGTGTATGAAGCAGAAGGTAGGGCCAGACCATCACACGCCTCAGAGAGAGAGAGTGAGAGGCAAACCTTGTATTGAATATACCTTGGATGGCTGGTATAATGATGGTGGGGTAGAACAAAGCGCCGGCATCAGCTCAAGTAATCCCAATAGAGAGAGTTGCGAACAATGGCTGAGGGGACCAGAGAGGGGGGGACAGTGGCTCTGAACAGGAGAGGAGCCAGGACCAACCAAGGCGCGTTGCCCTCATTGCCGGTCCAACTAATAGATACTCCAACATATTCCTATTTGCATAGATCATGATTGGATGGTATTCCACATATTCCACAAACTTTTGGGTGTGTGTGTGTGGGGGGGTATGTAATGGTGACCACAGGAGTCACCGTTCACTGGCAGCTGTCACATCACTCTACACTATACATACATTGACTTTGAAGTACAAATGGATATATTTTCTTTTATAACATTATCTTATAATATAATCAAGTTTATTTGATTGAAAACAAATACTTAAGGAATAATTGAGAACTAATTTTAAGTTTAATATATTGCATAAAACCGTTTTCTGTTATGTTAAAGTTTCGTAGATGTGTGTACCTATTATTATTATCAAGTGTGTATGTAGATATGTATGTAGATATGTAGATGTGTATGTATATACGGGGCCACCAGGGCACATGTAAGTTAACGTACCCAATTCTATTGAGCTCTTATACGAGTTGTAAACAATCATTGGCTTTCCAAAACGAAAACAATTTCAATCTTGGGCCTCCGCCTAATTGATTTCTAAGATGTACAATCTCAAGGGCTCTCGCCGCAATCCCAATCTTTGACACTCGCCTAAATGGAAAACCAATGTTTGCCCACACCCGGCTTCTCATAAACAATCTCACTCCCGGCTTTCTGCAGATCCTGCACTTTAGGCATTTTACAGTTCTCTCTTTGGATGACGAAATCCAATACTCGGGATGGCGAAATCAATTGAAATGTTTATAGAAAAACTATTCCCGAAAGGGATCAACGATGCAAAGATCAGAAAGTTCAAGTCAGTCTTGATCCAGAAGCGACACCGCAAAGTCGAGCTAAAAATTAAGATCGCGCAAACCCTTTGTCCGGAATCCTTTGTGACCCTCTACTTAAATCTATATCAGTGAAGTTAGAAGTAAAATAAAAACTTTTTAAAAACACAATCCGCTACCGCAGTTATTTAATTGGCGCCCAACGTGGGGCGACGTTGTATAAAAAGCACCGAATAATAAAAGTGTTGCGTCGTGCCGAAACCCGAAGGACAATTAATTAATGGAATAAATCCTTCAGATATAAAAACGCGGAGTGACTGTGAGATATAAGATAAGAAAAAGTGAGATAAAAAGGAAACAAACCGGAGCTTAGGGTGTGCAAAAATAAATACAATATACAATACAAATACAAATACAATACAAAATACAAATAAATACAAAAGCTAATCAAGACAATTCAAAAATACAAAAAAACCAAAAAAACCAAAGTTTTTAAACAAAACCAACCAAACCAAAACACAAAGAAAGTGAAACTATCAGCTAAACCAAAGAAGTAAGACCCCCAGAAGACCCAGTTAAACAAAGAAATTTAAGAAGGAAGACCCGTTCGAAGACCTGTCAGCCAAATCAAGAAGGAAGACCCGTTCGAAGATCTGTCAGCCAAACTAAGAAGGACGACCCCTACCGGATAGTTCGTGAGCAAAAGTTGTATTAATAAATATATAAGTTAAATTAGGTTATATTAGATTATAAAAACAAACATATAAGAAAAATTTAAGGTGGATCAACTAACTTTAGATTTTGAAAAACTCAAAATGATTAACGCACAAACAAGGACCGATCTCACTGCAGATCTGGTCAAACAATTGATAGCACTTCAAATTTCACAAGTACAGGAGCAAATTGTAAATTTAAAACAACAAATAGAAACTAAATCCGATCAGGTATTAGATTATCAGGCAGAAACAATAGACGAGACAATAAAAGATGACACCACATTAAAGGTAATAGAATCCCTACCAATTTTCAATGGTGGATAAACCAATACGTAGGATGGAGGGAAGCTGCAGAAACTGCAGTGAAGTTATATAAGAAAGGAAGTAAGCAATATTATATTGCCTTAACAATTTTGAGAAACAAAATAACAGGACCAGCACATGACGCACTGACCAACCACGGGACAGTTTTAAATTTTGATGCCATACTTTCACGACTTGACTTTGTTTACAGTGACAAGAGACCAATTTACATAATAGAACAGGAGTTAAGCGTTCTCCGACAAGGGAACCTTTCAATAATAGATTTCTATAACGAGGTTAACAAGAAAATGACCTTGTTAATAAATAAGACAATAATGACTCACGGAAAGGACAGTGAAATCACGAAAGAATCAAATAAGAAAATTAGAGACAATGCCTTACGCATTTTTGTCACTGGCCTAAACGGCGGCATTGCAGAAATTCTATTTTCATTGAATCCCCCAGATTTACCGAATGCCTTGGCAAAGGTACAGGAATTGCAATCAAATATCATTCGGGCCCAATTTGCCTACCAATTCAGTGGCCCCAGAAATTCAGGGAATAATAACTACAATACATTAAGATTCAACCAACGACAACCAAGGACTAATAGTTCACCATTCGACCAAAAAAGGGATCTTCAGAGGAATAACATGTCATGGGGACAACCCTATTTCTTGGGTAATAGACAACAAAATCAGGCCCCAGAACCAATGGATGTAGACGAATCGATACAAATCAAGAACCGACAGAACAGCAATCAATTCAGGGGAAATAATAATAATAGAAATTATCGGGAGAATACTAACGGTTATTATAGGAGAAATAATAACAATTATAACCAAGCTCAGCATTTTAGGGCAAACGTAGTACCGAATAATCAGTCTAACGAAAATCAGGCGCAGAAACGAAAGCCAAACGAAATGTCGGAACAACCAGCTAATAAAGCAATGCGGATAAATAACATTGAGGAGGACCATTTTTTAGATCAGCCCCCGAAGTAGGTCTGCCCTACTTAAAAAGAGTAGATAAAAAAATAAACAGAGAATTACAAGTTTTGATAGATACGGGAGCAACTTCCTGTTATATAAAAAAGAGAATTTACGAAAATAAAAAAGAATTATCAATTTATAAGAAAGTTGCTACAGTGAATGGGTTTTCAATAATTAAATATTTCCATAATATAACTATTTTCAACACAAAACAAGTGTTTTATGAAATAGATTGAATGGAGGCAGATTTACTAATAGGATTTAACCTATTAAAGAAAATCGGAGCTGTTATTGATACAGGAAAGGGGACTTTAAGTTATAAAGACAATGAGGAGAAACTAATATATGACGAGGTCCTTTCTTTAAACAAATTAACCTTTATAGAAGGAAAAACCATCCTTCCGTTGAAGGAATATATAATAAAAAAATATTTTAAAGAAGAAAAAGAAATGAAAAGTGATTCAGTAAAGGTAGAAGGAAGTTTATATAGCTTGGGATAAAAAATCCTGAGCACGCCGACGAAGAATTATCCGTCAATAGTTTGGGATTCAAATATCCTGAACCCGCCGTCGTTGAATTATCCGACATCCAAAGTTTTAATAGTTTGGGATTAAAATATCCTGAGCACGCCGTCGTAGAATTATCCGACACTAAAAGTTCGAATAGTTTGGGATTAAAGAATCCTGAACACGCCGTCGTTGAATTATCCGACAATGAACAATTTAAAAGTTTGGGATGCAAAAATCCTGAACGCGCCGTCGTAGAAATATCCGACATTCAAAATTATGCAAATTCTGAATTGAAAAAAATGAAATTGTATAACACAATAACCTACAAAGAGGACAATTTAGAAAATCTCAGAGAGAAAATGGTATCTATCATCGAAGAAGACCATGCCAATATAAATTTACAGTTACCGTTCAGAACGGATATAAAAGGAGAGATTAACACTGAACATGATAGACCGGTATATGGCAAGCAGTATCCATAAGCTTATTCGGTTAACGATTTTGTTAATAATGAAATAAGTAAAATGTTAGATGAAGGTATAATCAGACCTAGTAAAAGCCCATATAATTCACCGGTAATAGTAGTACCCAAGAAGGGAGTAAATGAGGACGGAACTCCTAAACATAGATAAGTAATAGACTTTAAGAAACTTAATGAAAACACCATACCGGATAGATACCCTATGCAAGATCCTTCAGTAATCCTTGCCAATTTAGGTAAGGCAAAGTATTTCTCGGCCATTGATTTAGAGTCAGGTTTCTATCAGATTTTAATGAGGGAATCAGATATTGAAAAAACATCTTTTCCCATAAATAACGGCAAATATGAATTTCTAAGAATGCCTATGGGATTGACGAACGCTCCCAGAATTTTCCAAAGGGCAATGGACGATATACTTAAAGAACAAGTTGGGAAAACTTGTCACGTCTATATGGACGATATAATAATATTTTCAAAAACTATAGAACAACATTAAAAAGATCTAATTCATATAATACAGATATTGCAAAACGCTAACATGAAAATTTAGAAAAGTCTAAATTCTTTCAATTGGAAACCAAATTTCTGGGATACATTGTTTCCCAAAATATCATTAAAACAGATCCAGACAAAATCTCCACAATACAAAACTATCCAATTCCTAAAAATATCAGAGAGCTACGTAGCTTCTTAGGACTAACAGGGTATTACGGAAAATTTGTCCGAAATTATGCTACAATTGCCAAACCATTAACAAAATATCTGAGTGGAGTAAATGGGAAAGTTTCACGAAGGGCATCCAAGAAAACATTAATACAGCTGGATGAACCACCAATGGGAGCATTTAATAATTTAAAGGACAGTTTAATAGCACATATTGAATTAGTACAACCAGATTACAATAAAAAATTCACATTAACCACAGATGCATCGGACATAGCAAGATGGGAATCCCATAACATTTATTTCTAAAACTTTAAGTAAAACCGAGCAATTATATGCTACTAATAAAAAGGAATTATTAGCTATTGTATGGGCATTAAAAAATCTGCGAAATTATTTATACGGAGTGAGTGGAATTGAAATACATACAGATCACCAACCTTTGTCCTTTGCAATGTCGCAAAAAAATCCAAATGTTGAAATGAAACGTTGGTATTACTTCATAGAAAGTTTCACACCAAAAATCATTAATAAGCCAGGCTAAACTAACGTAGTAGCGGACGCTTTATCTCGGATTAAAATAAATCATATGACAGATAGTGATGTCGACCAGACAGAATCAGAATCAGACATAAATACTCAGCATTCAGCAGAGAGTAGTTTTGAAAACGTCATTCAAGAGACTAGCAAGCCTCTAAACCAATTTAAACAGCAGCTACTATTAGCGCAAGGGAGATTCACAGTTCATGAGTTAGTAAGAGTTTATGAAAATACCCGACATATTATTGAATTTGATACGGTAGACAATCTGCTAATCATTTTAAAAGAATTTATTCAGCCTCACTTAACCACAGGAATACGCTGCACTTTAGAAGATTTATACCTTATCCAAAATAAGCTAAAGGAAAACTTCATAAATAAATTTCTCTTCACGAGAAAGTTCCTCCAAGATGTAGTAAATTCAGAAGATAAAGCTATAATTATAGAAGAAACACATTGCAGAGCCCATAGAGGACTAGACGAAAATTACAAACAAATAACTAAGCTGTATTATTGGCCAAACCTGCACAAAAAATTAAAAGAATATATAAAAAATTGTGAGATCTGTAACAAAAACAAATATCACAGACACCCTGTAAAAATTCCAATTGGGGAAGCTCCCATTCCAGCAAAAGAAGGAGATTAATTACACTTAGACATATACTATGCCCAAAACCTAACATTCATAACTTGTATAGATTCTTATTCCAAATACTTGGTGGTCAAGGAAACAACACTTTCCGTTAGCAACATCTTTAATGACTGACAACGAACCAAGCTTTACTTCAGCACAATTTAGATCATTCATACAAAGAAGTAACTTAACTATTTATTATGCTGATCCCAGACACAGCACCTCAAATGGTCAGGTAGAAAGGGTACATTCCACACTAACAGAAATAGCGCGGTGCATCAAGGATGAACTAAATCTAACAGATTATTCAGAAATAATAATAAGGGCGGCACTGAAATATAACCTGACGATACATTCAACGACCAATCAAATGCCATATGACATATTGTATAACAAAATAGAACACAAGCATAATCCAATATTACTTAAGGAAGCTCAGACCAAAATGCTTAAGCTACATAACAAAGATAGAAGAGAAAAAGATTATAAAATAGGAGAAGTAGTTTATGAAAAGAAATTCGGGGAAAGAAATAAACTTCAATCCCGATACAAAAAGCAGGTAGGTAAATATATGCGAATATACTAATACTGACTTTTGTTATATTGACGACTTCGGAAGTAATTGACTATACGCATAGTGACTATCTATTGCTCAAAGACGACAGAGACGTTTACACTTATGAAACATACGCTGAACTTTTCCATATTACTAATTTGAGTTTTTATAGAGAGATAATTGATAAAGAATCCAAATATGTCAACAAATCAATTAATTCAGACGATGAGTGGGAAATATCAATGGACTTAAGTCTATTAAAATTAATGATTTCAGAATTAGTTCCAAAACGGAATGAAAGGGGAATAAATGAATTAGGTACCATTTGGAAATGGATAGCAGGCAGCCCTGATCATGACGACTTTTTGAAAATACAAAATAAAGTAAAGAAAATAATAATAAACAATTTGTAATAAATTCCAAATTTTTCAAAGAAATTGAATTGCTATCAAATTCATTAAAAAATGTCATCTTCAATGAAGAAACGATACTGAGAAAGCATCGTTTAAAATTAGTAACTTTTTACCTACTAAATTTAGTTGATACCATAACCCTCTTAAAAGTAAACATCTTCAATACAAAAAATTTTAAATAATAACGAAATAGAGGACATTTATAAGCATGAAAAACATCCTGTTGAACTGTCTGATCTGCTGGACATTGCAACGGTTAAAATAATTCGAAACGCTGATTTAATAATCATTTACATAAAATATCCTCAAATTAAAGATATTTGCAAGTTTTACCATGCAAGAGCCATCTCACAAAATGATGGAATGTTAGTTATAAGTGAAAAAGTTTGTGAATGTAAGGAGAAATACTATTTAATGAATAATTTTAAAAGTGAAACTTTTAACAATTACGCACAAATAAATTTAAAGAAGACCTGTTTCACCAATTTACTTAATGGCTTTAAAGCCAACTGCACTAAAAAAAGGAAAAAAAAACAAAGAAATAGACATCATTCAGGATGGTGCCATATTAGTTTCAGGCAAAAATATCGTAGACAATACTACTTTGTTAGGATCGTATCTCCTTATATTCAACAACGCAATTGTAATAACTAATATAACCCACATAAATGATAAGGGTAAAATTCTAAGATATATATCGCATCATAGATATAGCGATTTTGAATTAGTTGATTATATACAATCGAATGATAAGCAATTTTCTTTTGATAATGTTAATATTTTAAATCCCCTTATAACATTAGGTAATACGGCCTTACCATTAACAACATTATTCTTAATCATTTTGATATTGAAAATGTTATTTTACTTCGGCTATAAATTAACAAAATTTGTACTTATTAAATCAATAAGAATACCGTCAGTAGAAATAGTGGAAAGCAACATTCAAATACTGTCAGAAGAAATTAGAGCTCTATCAGAACTTCAAAATGTATCGGGACGAAACATTTAAGAATGGGGGGAGTTAACGTACCCAATTCTATTGAGCTCTTATACGAGTTGTAAACAATCTTTGGCTTTCCAAAACGAAAACAATTTCAATCTTGGGCCTCCGCCTAATTGATTTCTAAGATGTACAATCTCAAGGGCTCTCGCCGCAATCCCAATCTTTGACACTCGCCTAAATGGAAAACCAATGTTTGCCCACACCCGGCTTCTCATAAACAATCTCACTCCCGGCTTTCTGCAGATCCTGCACTTTAGGCATTTTACAGTTCTCTCTTTGGATGACGAAATCCAATACTCGGGATGGCGAAATCAATTGAAATGTTTATAGAAAAACTATTCCCGAAAGGGATCAACGATGCAAAGATCAGAAAGTTCAAGTCAGTCTTGATCCAGAAGCGACACCGCAAAGTCGAGCTAAAAATTAAGATCGCGCAAACCCTTTGTCCGGAATCCTTTGTGACCCTCTACTTAAATCTATATCAGTGAAATTAGAAGTAAAATAAAAACTTTTTAAAAACACAATCCGCTACCGCAGTTATTTAATTTGTACACCCACTCGTGCATTCAATACGAACCCTCTAGTACCATACAACTAGTTCCGCGCTGGTGCCGCACTAGCTACCATTCTCACCTCCCTGGTTCCAGATCGATTACCCGCAATGTGTTTCAGCGGAGAATTTAACACATGCATGTCCTAGGGCGGAACCACCCCTGGTTACCGCTCGATTACCCTTCGATTACCTGTAGCTAGCTCTGATCTAGTTACCAGTAACTAGTTCCGAACTGACTATTGGTAGTAGTCAATCTGGCAGTCTGGAATAATACAAAAATAAAAACACAATGTCTTTCATTATAACGAATAATTTTTAATTTTATGATGCTTAGCCTACTCCTGGTTTTTGGCAAGACACTTCTTCTTAAAAACCCTTTTCTTCATCCTTTGCATTGCCTTCCGCACAGTGTTTTCGGGGGCTCATCGCCAGGCGGAATACATTCTGTAATTAATATTTGTTTTAATTTATATGAAAAATTTTTAAATCTCTAGAAGTGTAAATGGTATTTTACCTAGCAAAGCTGCAAAAAATTCTTTGTGGGTCCTAAGGGCCTTCTTTCCTTGGACCCCATCGACGTTATAGGCTAGAACAATTTCCTCACTCAAAATAAAGTTTAAGCCGCTCAAAACGCCAGCTGGCTGGAGAATCGATTTCCTTGCTGTTATCTGTTATCTTTCCTGCACAACGCTAACTTTGCAATGTTAGCTTCCCTTTCACTCTTACGGAGTCTACGCAAATGCCTTTTGCTCATCATTTTATTTGAAATATATAATATTTATTTGCACGTACCTGTTTATATAAATTTGATTTATTTATTAATTCTTTTCCACTTTTTTAATAAATGTTTACACAAAAGACTCTTCCAGCGATTAGATGTTGTACAGAAGTGAACAAAATCAACGCATAAAGCAAACGAGGAAAACAAATGCATTTTGTTTGTGTAAATTCTTGTCTCTTTCATTCCACGAGCGCAACTACAGTAAAATATCACGATTAACTTACCATTTCGGTGCTTATTGCATGTCGTTGCTCGGTAAAAACTAGCTGAGTGGGCACTGTAACTCCACGGAATTGCGGTTATTTGCCGCCTTCAAAAACAAACCGAAGGCGTCTTCGTTTTTCGGTTCTTTTTCGACTGGTCCGCGTTCGCTTCCCGCGTAACTAGTTGCAGAACTAGTACATTGTAGTCGACGAAGACCTGGTCCGCGTTCGCTTCCCGCGTAACTAGTTGCATAACTAGTACATTGTAGTCGACGAAGACCTGGTCCGCGTTCGCTTCCCGCGTAACTAGTTGCATAACTAGTACATTGTAGTCGACGAAGACCTGGTCCGCGTTCGCTTCCTGCGTAGCTAGTTGCGCGGTAAACAGCGCAGAACTAGTTCGAGAGGGGTCAATTGACCCCTTTGGTTCTACAGGGAAATGCCTGAAGGCAATAATAAAACAATTCCACACACACCCACACACACACCCTCTCAACCCTCAATAAACCCTCCTGCACTCCACTCCACTCATTCCACTCGGAACGGCAACTGTTGGCTGGATAACCATTTTGGTCTGTGCCAGAAGTAAAATCTATTGTCTGCCAAAAAGTTAAGGCACTTTATTGCCATTGTTCGCTCCCGGTGGCAGAGCCGAGTCGTGTCGAGGGGAAGGGCAGGGTATCGGATGCCATGCTCTACTCAAGTTCTACTCCAGTCATTTGTCAAGTGAGCTTGCTCTCTCTCCCCCTCTCTCGATGTCGTCGTAAACTTTGCGGCAAAGCAAAAAAATATGTAAAAGCAAAGAAGAAAATTTGTTGTACCCTTTCACATGCAGCTTAGTCGTATTTGTTGGGAAAGAAAGAAAGAGTTGGTATATCTGTAATGAAGAATTCCGTCGGAAAATAAGACTACCCTCCGCAAGGCTAGGGTATCAAAGCACACAAGCAGTGAGCAGCCCAAGCAGAAGAAGAGGATAGAAGGAGCATGGAGAAGAGAGAAAAAATGTTGGCAATACAATATTTTGCCATTATGTCGAACAATAACAAGTAGACATACATAAGTACCGGCCAGAGGGGCATGATGAGGGAGAAACAAGAATCGAAGCAAAGGCAAAGGCAACGACAACGGCAAAGGGAGAAGCAGAGCAGAAGCAGAAAAGCCAGGCAGAAAATCGAATAGCTGCCAATTTCAGGCTTAAGTGTTCTTTTCTGGCTCTCCTCCTCCTTCCCTACACCCGAACACAAACAACGAAACGACCGACGAACCGACCGACCGACAAACCGACGGAGCGACACTCCTCATCAGATAATGGGCTACAAGACATTGAGCCAAAGAGCAACGACGCATATGAAATTTAATACTACTTCACCTTTATTCTCTCTTTTTTGCGCTCTTCTCTGCTTTGTGCGGCATCCGCTCTGCTCCTTGTGCCATCTCCCTTCCACCCGCGCGCAGACTTGTCCAGAGAAGAGACGACAGCAGCAGCGGCAGCGGCAGAAGCATCAGCAGCAGTGGCTTGAGCGCTTTATTAAGCGCGTATTTACAGCAAGGAAAATGATTTTAATGTTTTAGTGTTTTTAATGAATACACACACCGTTGTGTTTGTGGAAAAGCCAACGAGGGAAATGCGGTCACTACGTGGGCAGTGGTGGGGTGGGGGTAAAATAATGAATTAACAAACACAATTCGCATTTTATGGCCCCCACGAAAATGAGGCAAGAATTAAGAAAAGAAGAAGAGAACGCACACACACACACACACAAGCATACATTTCGCATGAGCAAGCACAAACAATTCGGAAAGAGAGGGAACGAGCAAGGGAGCGTCAGGGGAATTGAATTGAACAAAGAAACTCAACAAGAACGAGGGGGAACGTTGTGAGTTGCTGCGGACACCGCAACTCTACAGTTATACCCGATTCTTAGTCAGTATGGCTCTCCTCCGGCAGACGCCGCTAATATTAAACGACACGACAAAGAGTGCGTGCGAGAGAGACAGAAAATCAGTCTGAGCGTGACGTCGGGCGCTGCGTAGCCAGTAGCCAGGTTTCACGGGCCACAAAACTTCCAAGCGGCATCTGAAGAATGTGCAATTGAAACTAATTCGGTTAAGTGATGTGGCTGTGTGGCTGTGCGGCTGTGGCCCCACTTGGGGCATAAATTCACGACTCTCTGCCTCCCGTTCCTGCAACATGGCTGTTGGCATGCTGTGAAACAAGTTGCAAGTTTGGCTGGCCGGGCTAGTCGAGCTGCACGCACGCACACAGCATGCAACAAATTTCTCAGCACATTTTTTTATGGAGCTGCCAGTGAACAAACAGTTTCAGTTGCCACAAGCACTCCAAGTAGCCACCAAAAAAACAACAACAACAAATGTACGTTCGCAGCCTTTTTGGCATTGTTATACCCGATGCTCAAAATGAGTATTGTTATACCCGATACTCAAAATGAGTATTGGGGTATATTAGATTTGTGGTAAAAGTGGATGTGTGTAACGTCCAGAAGGAATCGTTTCCGACCCCATAAAGTATATATATTCTTGATCAGCATCAATAGCCGAGTCGATTGAGCCATGTCTGTCTGTCCGTCTGCCCGTCCGTCCGTCTGTACGTGCCTTCCAGCGCCTAGTGCTCAAAGACTATAAGAGCGAGAGCAACGATATTTTGGATCCAGCTTTCTGTGATATGTCACTGCTACAAGAATATTTCAAAACTTTGCCCCGCCCACTTCCGCCCCCACAAAGGGCGAAAATCTGTGGCATCCACAATTTCGACGATACGAGAAAACTAAAAACGCAGAATCGTAGAAAATGACTATATCTTCTAGAGTGCAAAATCTGAACCAGATCGTATAATTATTATAGCCAGAATCAAGAAAACGATTTCATTTTTTCTCGCTCTGTCTCTCTCTAACACAGGTTTCATGGTCGGTTTTGCCAATTGCAAAATAGGAGTTCAAGGATCTCAGAACCTATAAGAGCCAGAGCAACCAAATTTGGTATCCACACTCCTGTGATATCGGACCTTGACCGTTTCGTGTCCAAATTTCGCCACACCCCCTTACGCCCCCGCAAAGGAAAAAATCTGAGGCATCCACAAATCTCAGAGACTATTAAGGCTAGAGTAACCAAATTTGGTACACACACTCCTTTAAGATGTCCCTATAAAACGTATATCTCAAAATTTCGCCCCACCCCCCTTCCGACCACACAAAGGACGAAAATCTGTTGCATCCACAATATTGCAGATTCGAGAAAACTAAAAACGCAGAATCATAGATAATGACCATATCTATCAGATTGCTGAATCTGGATCAGATCAGATCATTTTTATATCCAAAAGGAACAAATCAATTTGCACTGGCTACGCAGCGCACGACGTCACGCTCAGACTGATTTTCTGTCTCTCTCGCACGCACTCTTTGTCGTGTCGTTTAATATTAGCGGCGTCTGCCGGGGGAGAGCCATACTGACTTAGTATCGGGTATAACCATAGAGTTGCGGTGTCCGCAGCAACTCACAACGTTCCCCCTCGTTATACCCGATACTCAAAATGAGTATTGGGGTATATTAGGTTTGTGGTAAAAGTGGATGTGTGTATCGTCCAGAAGGAATCGTTTCCGACCCCATAAAGTATATATATTCTTGATCAGCATCAATAGCCGAGTCGAGTGAGCCCTGTCTGTCTGTCCGTCCGTCCGTCTGTCCGTCCCCTTCAGCGCCTAGTGCTCAAAGACTATAAGAGCTAGAGCAACGATGTTTTGGATCCAGACTTCTGTGATATGTCACTGCTACAAAAATATTTCAAAACTTCGCCCCGCCCACTTCCGCCCCCACAAAGGACGAAAATCTGGGGATATTCAAAAATCTCAGAGACTATTAAGGCTAGAGTAATCAAATTTGGTATCCGCACTTCTGTTAGATCTTACTATAAAACATGTATCTCAAAATTTCGTCCCACCCCCTTTCGCCCCCACAAAGAACGAAAATCTGTTGAATCCACAAAAACGCAGAATCATAGATAATGACCATATCTATCAGATTGCTGAATCTGGATCAGATCGGATCATTTTTATACCCAAAAGGAACAAATCAATTTGCACTGGCTACGCAGCGCCCGACATCACGCTCAGACTGATTTTCTGTCTCTCTCGCACGCACCCTTTGTCGTGTCGTTCAATATTAGCGGCGTCTGCCGGAGGAGAGCCATACTGACTTAGTATCGGGTATAACCGTAGAGTTGCGGTGTCCGCAGCAACTCACAACGTTCCCCCTCGTTTCTTTTTATACCCGATACTCAAAATGAGTATTGGGGTATATTAGATTTGTTGTAAAAGTGGATGTGTGTAACGTCCAGAAGGAATCGTTACCGACCCCATAAAGTATATATATGCTTGAACAGCATCAATAGCCGAGTCGATTGAGCCCTGTCTGTCTGTCCGTCCGTCCGTCCGTCTGTCCGTCCCCTTCAGCGCCTAGTGATCAAAGACTACAAGAGCTAGAGCAACGATGTTTTGGATCCAGACTTCTGTGATATGTCACTGCTACAAAAATATTTCAAAACTTCGCCCCGCCCACTTCCGCCCCCACAAAGGACGAAAATCTGTGGCATCCACAATTTTAAAGATATGAGAAAACCAAAAACGTAGAATTGTAGAGAATAACCATATCTTTAAGACTGCGGAATCTGAATTGGATCGTATTATTATTATAGCCAGCATCAAGAAAACAATTTCATTTTTTCTCGCCCTTTCTCTCTCTAACACACACGTAGCATAGGCGGCTTTGCTTAGAGTAAAACATTAGAGCCTAGATCTCAGAGACTACAAAAGCTAGAGCAACCAAATTTGGTATCCACACTCTTAATATATCGGACCGAGACAAGTTTGTTTCAAAATTTCGCCACACCCCCTTCCGCCCCCGCAAAGGATGAAAATCTGGGGATATTCACAAATCTCAGAGACAATTAAGGCTAGAGTAACCAAATTTGGTATCCGCACTCCTGTTAGATCTTACTATAAAACGTGTATCTCAAAATTTCGCCCCACCCCCTTTCGCCCCCACAAAGAACGAAAATCTGTTGAATCCACAAAAACGCAGAATCATAGATAATGACCATATCTATCAGATTGCTGAATCTGGATCAGATCAGATCATTTTTATAGCCAAAAGGAACAAATCAATTTGCACTGGCTACGCAGCCCCCGACGTCACGCTCAGACTGATTTTCTGTCTCTCTCGCACGCACTCTTTGTCGTGTCGTTCAATATTAGCGGCGTGTGCCAGAGGAGAGCCATACTGACTAAGTATCGGGTATAACTGTAGAGTTGCGGTGTCCGCAGCAACTCACAACGTTCCCCCTCGTCTGTTTTCACTTTATTTTCTTCTTCTTATTGCTGTTTTATTTTGTTTGGTTGTGCCTCACAAAAAAAAAACGTTGCAGCTAATTTGCTTTTTGGGGGGGGAGGGGCTGCCTCTCTGCAAAAAACCAAGCAAAAAGCCATTTCGCAATTTTCAATTGTTGCACGTCAAAGTGTTAAAACGGCACGCGATTTATGGCCAACAACAACAAACACACAGGCAAAAACGTGCACAGACAACAGTGTATTAGTGTATTAGTGGTGTGCGTGTGCGAAGTGAGGGACTCTAACCGCTCTAAAACCAACCACACCTATCCCGGATCCCGGCGGTACTGTCGCGAGATATTACTTCGCCGGGGGGAGATGCCCGTAGGGCTCTTCTCTTAATAATCTCCTTTATCCTTTATCTCCTTGCATTGCGTGCTCTTTCTTCGCGACGCAGTTTGGTAGCCATAGTTACGGCCATGAATCTAATCGAGGCCCAGTTTCCTTCCGACTCCAGCAGGCATTCTGCCAGGTTTGACACCGCTGGCATTCTTCCAAGCTTGTTGCTTAGATCCTCTCGTTCTTGCCGAAATCTTGCACATTCGAAGAAGCAGTGCTCTGCGTCTTCGATGACCCCTGCGCAGACCACGCAGAAGGCGTCGTCCTCGTGCTTAAACCTATGCAGGTAGGCTTTAAAGCAACCGTGTCCTGTCAGCAGTTGTGTCAGGTGATACTCCACTTGTCCATGGCTACGGTTCAGCCAACTCTTCAGGTCTGGGATTAGCCTATGGGTCCATCGCCCTTTGCTGCTGTTATCCCACGAATCTTGCCATTGCAGGATTGTGCGATGCCTTAAGGCACCTCTGGTGTCCTGGTCCGTAGTCCCCAGGGTTCGCTGTGCCCTGATTCCTGCGGCTTCTCTTGCCAGCAGATGGATGGGAATCATTCCTGCTACCACAAGTGCGGCGTCTTGGGATACCGTTCTGAATGCGCAACACACCCTCAGGGCACACAGCCTCTGGACTGCGTTGCATTCTCGGGCATATGTTTTATGCTTCATTGCATCAACCCATATTGGTGCAGCGTACATTAGCGTTGAGCCAACTACGCTCGCTAGTAGCTTTCGCCTTGCCTGTTTCGGGCCTCCGGTGTTGGCCATGATGCGGGATAGGGCCACTGCCGTCTTTCCTGCTTTGCTGCTTGCATACGCCATGTGATGCTTGAAGCTGAGTCATGATTGACCCCCCAGGTACTTCAGGCTTGGACTGGAGCTAATAGTGCAGTCTCCTACTCGGATCGTGGCCGTCTCCACTACTTTCCTGCTGCTTATGAGCACCGCCTCCGTTTTGTGGGTGGCTAATGAGAGAGGGATCTCTCTGATAGCCATGTTCTGGCTCTCTCTACCGCGTCGTTGCAGATTTCTTCCGCCGCTTCTTTCTGTTTTGCCACTACGACTATTGCTATGTCGTCGGCAAAGCCTATCACCGTGGCGCCCATTGGCATATCCATCTTGAGGATTCCATCATACATGATGTTCCACAGCAGCGGGCCGAGGACCAATCCTTGGGGAACTCCTCCAGTGATTTGGTGCTCACGTGTCCCTTTATCTGTCTCATATATGAGCACTCGGTCTCTTAGGTAGTCCGCGATGATATTCTGCAGATACGGCGGTATTTGAAAGTTTCTCAATTCTTCTAGTATGTGATCCCAATTGGCAGAGTTGAATGCATTTTGGACATCGAGTGTTGCCACTATGCAATACTCTTTGGTCCCTTACATCCATCGGGTGCCATCGATAGCTCGCTTTGCTATCTCACATACCTCGCCGATTGCGTCTACCGTGGACCTGCCTTTGCGAAACCCGTGCTGTCTCGGTGAGAGCTGACGCGTTACTGCCTTCTCCAGCCTGGTGTGGATTATGCGCTCGAGGATCTTACCCACTGTGTCGAGCATGCAGAGTGGTCTATAGGATGATGGCTCCTCGGTCGGCTTGTTCCCCTTGGGTAAGAGGACTAGCCGCTGTCGCTTCCATGGTCTGGGGAAGGTCCCTTCGGACATGCACGCATTGAATAAATCCACGTACATTTGTGGATTGGTCTCAATAGCCGTGCGGAGAACGGCATTTGGGACCCCATCAGGTCCTGGTGCTTTGCCGTTCTTGATCCGTTGTAGAGCTTCGAGGACTTCTGCTCCCGTGGTGGCTTCTATTTCAGGTGGCGGTATTCTTTACATCACCCTCTGGGCTGCCACTTTCTCTGGAAATAGGGTTTCTACTATGTTAACCAGCAGATCTGCACACATTGGCGGCGGGGGACTGAACACTCGCAGTCTCTTCATTACCAGCCTGTATGCGTAGCCCCAAGGGTTCGCATCTGCGTCATCGCAGAGCTTTTCGAAGCATTTGCGCTTGGCATCCTTGATCTGCCTCTTCAAGCAGCGTCTGCTTTCCTTATATTCTCCTTGGAGCCTCTCGAATTCCGGGGAACCTCTCGAACGCTGGTATAGTCGTCTTTTCCGCTGGCACTCCTGCCTGGCGCTACCTATTGCAGCGTTCCACCAATACGTTGGCCTGCGGTTGTTCAGGTTTCTTCTTTTCCTTAGCATGGAGGCATCACATGCTTCCAGCGTATGTATAGCCAGTTGGCTTGCTCTGTCGTCAGCCGTACCGTTGGTCTCGTAGTCCTCAAACATGGCCCGGACCATATCCGGCTCTAGCGTTTCGGTCTTATAACCGATCTGCTTACCAATGAACGGGTTAGGTGCGCCCGTTTCCTGGATTTCACATATGAGGGCTTGGTGGTCACTCCCGGTGTATAAGCCACTAACTTCCCACGTTGTCCTGCGGCTGAGGCTGCTGCTCACGAACGTAAGGTCTATTATAGACCCCGTTCCAGCTCTGCCGAACGTCTGCTGTGTGCCTGTGTTCAGCAGTACGGCATCCAACGTCGCAAAGCATTCTAAGAGCGCCTGTCCCCTTGGGTTCGTTCTCGGGCATCCCCACTCCGTCGCCCAAGCGTTGAAATCGCCGGCTATGAGCGTAGGGTGTTTCTCCCGCGCATCTTCAGCAATCATTTCCAGTGCCTGCGTCGCCTGCTGTAGGCTGAGGCTCGGGGGCAGGTAGCAGCTATATATGTGCACTCCATTTATCCGGGCTCTGGCGAATCCGTCTCCGACGTATGTTTGCAGTAGTTGCTGTGTGGGACTCGCACAGCTCCATATCGCTGCCTTCTTGCTCGAGTCAGCAATCCACTCTCCCGAGTTGCGATTCCGGTATTGCTCGCTTATGACTGCTACATCAATACGGTGCTCCCTTATGGTCTGGTCCAGCAGCTGCTGTGCCATCTCGCAGTGGTTGAGGTTTAGTTGGATGATTTTCATCTATCCTTCATTTGCTGCATCGCCTTTTGGTACTGCGGGCACCTCGAACTCGTCGTTTGGTGCTTCGGGTCCTTCACCCGGTGGCGCTTGCAAAGAATGCAACTTGGTTCGTCTTTGCAATCTTTGGCCTGGTGGTCGGCTCCTGCGCAATTGTAGCAGCACTTCGTGAAGTCTTGGCTGCTCTTACAATTAGGCGCGATGTGGCCAATCTCCATGCACTTGTAGCATCTTCGGGGAGTTGACTTGGGTCGTATTCTGCAATACCCCCACCCCAGGCGAATTCTTCCTTTCTCCAGGAGGGGCTTTGCTATAGCCGGTGGAACTTTCAGAGTCAGGGTCTGCGTGCTCCTATAGGCTGGTCTGATGGAGATGGCTGCGGCCTCGCAGATTTCCACCCCTGCCTGCGCTTTGAGTTCCGCTAGGACTTCCTCTTGGGTGGACACTTCGTCTATGTCCCTTACCTCCAAGATGACAGTTTCGGTAAGACTCCTTACTTCAACCGTGCTTCCTAGCGCTTCCTTGACTGCTGCCTGCATCTCGTGGGTTCTCGGGTCCGCCGATTTTTC
Source organism: Drosophila miranda (assembly GCF_003369915.1). Taxonomy (NCBI): domain Eukaryota; kingdom Metazoa; phylum Arthropoda; class Insecta; order Diptera; family Drosophilidae; genus Drosophila; species Drosophila miranda. The sequence continues at coordinate 13,060,692 of NW_022881614.1, forward strand.
CAGCATCAGCAACAGCTCTCCTTTTGCCGTGCGTCGCACCCCTTGCACCGATTGCCCTAGCTTTTTAAGACTTGGCTCTGTCTTGACCTTCCTTAGAATGTCTGCATATGAGACAGTGCTGGTGGCGGCGATGACTATTGCATCGCTGCGAGGCGGTCTTGGTCGTTGCAGCTGCTTTGGCTTTGGCCTTTGCCTAGCTACGACCTTCACCCACCCCACCTCTCGATCCTTTGGGGCGTCCTCCGGTCCCTTGCGAGCTACGGCGTCCCTCATTTGGCCTTCCTGCGGCTTCTTCTCCGTTTTTTTTTTTACTTTTTGGGTCCATTTTTTGGCTTCTTCGGCCTTGGGGACGGGGACGGGTGGGTGGTGTTCCTGGGCTCTGGCCATGCCCTCTTTCCCGCCCTCTCCGTCACTGCCGGCTGTGTAACCTTGGCTACAGCCTGCTCCGCAGAGATCGCCTGCCAGCACGATTCCAACTCTCGCTGCAGATATTCGATCTCATCAACCAGATCCCTCATTGGGTTCGTGATGGACCTCTTTGGGAGCACCATCAGCTTCCTCAACTCTCTGGCCTTTTGGCCCAAGCTCGCCAAATGCGCCATGGCCCTCTCCTTCTGGTCTGCTTGCTCCTCTTGGGGTCGCTGCAGCGTTGGAGGAGAGGATCTTGCGCGCTCCTCCACTGCTTCCGCCAGCTGGTTTGGCGATCGCGACAGAGCATTTTTCCGGCGAAAGGGATTCTCCTCATCCCAGGCGAATGATCTTGTCAGCGGAGTGCTGCAAGCCGCAGCTTGTTCCCGCTGATCGCTCATCTCCGATCTGGCCGTTGATCTGGCAACTCCGGTTGCTGTGGCCGCGCCCTCTATTGGTCAGACGCTGTCGTTTTCCAGCACTTAGCTCCGTGCCTCCAGTCAGCTGTTCTTCCGTCGTTATCCAACACCACTTGCGGTGTGCTTGGCCAATTTTGATCAAAAACAAAAAGAAGGCAGCAACCAACAAGTGGCGCCAAGAATCACAGCGAAGAAGAATAGGAAAACAGGCACTTACCTGCTGTTCCTTCCCCCCCCCTTCGGCCTAGGGCTCGACGGCGTCCCACTGGGATTTCGGCCAGTACTATTGGCCAGGTGGCCGCTTCTCTGCTTGCGGACTTGCGTTCCGCGCAGGTAAGTAACGCAGCACTACTATGGCTCGCGCTAACTACTCTTTGCTTTTTTTCCAGGGTAACTTCCGACGTTTTCCACTGAATTATACGGAACGATTTAAAAACACGACCGCACTCACTAGAATACACACTGTGAATCGCAGTGGTGTGCGTGTGTGTGTGTGTATGGCAGTAGCTGCAGAGTCTTAGATGCGCTTAATTAGGCAAAACGCGGCAGTCTCTGCAACTAATTTGTTCTGCCCCTCCTTCCTTGGTTCCTGATTGTTGTGCATAAATTATAATAATTATTTAATAGTTGAATAAATCAGAAAACTGATTCGCACTAGGGGAAACCCATTACGCTCCAGTGGTTTGAGGGTATGGGGAAGCCCCGCCAAGAGATCCAACGAATATGCCCCTTGCTCTGTTGGATATTGGGTATCGAGGAACATCAGAATTCATCGACAAGTCGTCGCCGGATTGCCATATTAAGCAATTTTCTGATGGGTCAGACCCACCCCTCCCCCTCCCCTCACGCAAATGGCCATAATAATCATATGATTAATTACGATTATACACGTTTAACTCCTATCCGATATATGTACGATGTACGATAATCACACAAATTACAGAAAAACAAAACAAAACAGCACCAAGAAAAAAAATTGCAGAAAATTCAACAATTTAAAAAAAAAGACCACCCTCCCCCCACTGTACGGCCCATGAAACATGAAATATTTTTGTAATGAATACCGAAAAAGTATCGTAGGAAAAAACAAATTAAATACAAATACACGAGTATGTATCCACAAAGAGTACAAAAATAAACGTGCGGTACATAAAAAACAAATGCACACAGACACACACAGGGAAAAATAATAATAATAATGGTTTAATCTTTTTACAACCAGACAGCAGCGGGGGGTGTGCCCCCTAGCCACCTACCCGCTGAGATCTGTGTATTTTTTCCATCGGATGGAAAGGGTATACGGAGTGATAGAAGAACACCAGAAGCAAATTCTAAAGACTATGAGTAGGCCTGAAATATGAATGGTATGGGGTCCCCCAATGACAGATACGTATTGGGGTCACATATAAGTGTCTTTCGATTAGGGTCAATGGTTTGTGGATCGCCTTTCCCACGAAGTATCCTTTAGAAGCAGATGTAGTCCCAAAAGCAGGGCATTCTCTAGTCGATCATCCATTTGGCCGTGCGTACCACTCGACTGAAAGGTCGCTCTCTCTCTCTCTCTCTCTCTCTCTCTCTCTCTCTCTCTCTCTCTCTCTCTCTCTCTCTTTCCCTCGCCCTGTGCTTGATTATTTACATATTTCAAGTCCCCAAGCCAGAGGGGTCGAAGTCTTTGATACCCTTCATATTCGTCGTATATTCTGTGGTCCATGGCCTACACCTGATGGAACCAGTAATACCCTCCGGGGCAGGGGAGAGTTTCATTTGCGTTGCGGGGAAGCCAAAGCCCACCAAATAAAGAATCATAAAAGATATCAAAATAAAAACGAGGGGAACGTTGTGAGTTGCTGCGGACACCGCAACTCTACAGTTATACCCGATACTAAATATGGCTCTCCTCCGGCAGACACCGCTAATATTAAACGACACGACAAAGAGTGCGTGCGAGAGAGACAGAAAATCAGTCTGAGAGTGACGTCGGGCGCTGCGTAGCCACTGCAAATTGATTTGTTCCTATTGGCTATAAAAATGATCTGATCTGATCCAGATTCAGCAATCTGATAGATATGGTCATTATCTATGATTCTGCGTTTTTAGTTTTCTCGAATGTGCAATATTGTGGATGCAACAGATTTTCGTCCTTTGTGGGGGCGGAAGGGGGTGGGGCGAAATTTTGAGATATACGTTTTATAGTGACATCTTAAAGGAGTGTGTGTACCAAATTTGGTTACTCTAGCCTTAATAGTCTCTGAGATTTGTGGATGCCCCAGATTTTCGTCCTTTGCGGGGGCGGAAGGGGGTGTGGCGAAATTTGGACACGAAACGGTCAAGGTACGATATCACAGGAGTGTGGCTACCAAATTTGGTTGCTCTGGCTCTTATAGGTTCTGAGATCCTTGAACTCATATTTTGCAATTGGCAAAACCGACCATGAAACCTGTGTGTTAGAGAGAGATAGAGCGAGAAAGAATGAAATTGTTTTCTTGATTCTGGCTATAATAATTATACGATCTGATTGAGATTTTACGATCTAGAACATATAGTCATCCTCTACGATTCTGCGTTTTTGGTTTTATCGTATCTTTAAAAATGTAGATGCCACAGATTTTCGTCCTTTGTGGGGGCGGAAGTGGGCGGGGCGAAGTTTTGAAATATTTTTGTAGCAGTGACATATCACAGAAGTCTGGATCCAAAACATCGTTGCTCTAGATCTTATAGTCTTTGAGCACTAGGCGCTGAAGGGGACGGACAGACGGACGGACGGACGGACGGACAGACGGACAGACGGACAGACAGACAGGGCTCAATCGACTCGGCTATTGATGCTGATCCAGAATATATATACTTTATGGGGTCGGAAACGATTCCTTCTGGACGTTACACACATCCACTTTTACCACAAATCTAATATACCCCAATACTCATTTTGAGTACCGGGTATAAAAAGAGGGAGAAAAACAGCAGACCCGACAAATCAGCCGCTAGGCAAATAAATAAAGTGAGTTTTGCGCGACCCACGAAATAAATAACCGCCGAAGCCAATGCCCGCCCGGACCCGGGCCTGGTCCAAGAGATAGATTTTTTATTTTTTTTGGGAGGTGATGGAGCAGAAGATCATCTATTTATTAAATTTTATAAAATCCATTAGATCTCACAGATTATGAAATATATTTGGTACTACCCAAAATGATGAGTGTATTAAGTCACAAAAGACTTATCCTACGACGTATCGGTTTTTTTTTGGGGGAAGAAGTATAACCTCTGTAATAGAAGCCTATGGACATAAGACTTTGCTACGAAGAGAGAGTGAGAGAGATAGCTTGAGAGATAAAACTAGTGTAGCCGTAGCCGTGTAGCCAGACACGTCTTTTCCGGCTATCAGCCAGTCAGAAGCGTAATAATCGATCATTTCTGCCGCAGCGCGGCACTCAATTAGCGGGCTATCTGTGCACCGCCAAGGACTTAATTTAAACGTTCAAAATGGGGCTGTCATGTTGAAAATCCATCATAGACAAATTCGATGAGAAAGAAGGTGAAATGGCCATACAAGTCTTCAACTTTGGGTCGCTATATCTTCTGGTATATCCCCTCTATCGAGAGGAATACAAAATCCTGCGAAAGGTCGTACAGTTTTGGTTGCAAATCATTTTTTGTACATGTCGATGCGGCAGATGTCGAGTGAAAATTTTAAATATGTTTTTTTTTTTTGTTTTTTTTTCAAATTCTTGTTCCGGCCAAAGTACCTTCCAAAAGTGGCATTTTTTCGCCCAGTGTATTTATATAATAACTATGAAATAATTATGCATTGACAGAGAAATTTCCCTGAGGGGTTCGGGGGGAGGCCAATGAATTTTGGCAACTATATACATATATAAATATTTATTGTGATTATCGCCATCGTGATATTGTTATATTTACATTTTATTTTTATTTATTCAGGTTTTGGCCCCCACCCGGCCGCCTCTCCTTCGGTAAGGATATCGTTTAAATTGAGTTATTTGCAAGAAAGTGGAATAAATACGATTTTGTGCATAAATTAAATGAAATTAAATTAAAGCTTGTTTAAGCGACACATTAAGTGTGGTTTTTTATGGAGATTTCTGTTGATTCCTCTGTATAAAATATCATTTATTCCCGTGTGGCAGGCAGCAAGCAGGCAGGCAGCATAAATTAATTATCAAAAGCATTCATTTACACGGCTGACTGCCCGACAGACACGACACCCGCTGCCCAACACACCCAGATGCAGATACAGATACAGGCCGTATCTCACAGATACACGACTGCCAGTACGAGTACCCACTGAAGTCAAAGTCTCGGATTCGAAAACATCATCACAATCAATTTGCCTCGTTTCTCGTGATGGGAGTTGAGTTTTGTGTTTTCTCGTATCTTCCCCCCATTTTCTGGCTCGGTTCGCTGCTGCCTTCCCCACCGCCGCACCCCCCGCCTGGCTGGCCCACATTATCTAGTGCATGATGCAATTATACAAGGTGGTCTCGTCGGGAGCCGAAGTTCGTTCGTGTTGTCCCTTATCGTCAGTGCATGCTTGCTTGTTGATGATGAAGGTTGTTCACGGACGAATTTTTTGATATATACTTAACCCTTATGTCCCGAAAACAACAAAATTATAAAAAGCATATAAAAAAAAATACCACAGAATTAGAAGTTATCTTTATATATTATGTAAAAGAACATTTTAATATAACTAAAAATGTTGAAGAAAAATTATTAATGGCTGCATAAAAGTTAAATATTAATATATCAGTAAAATCATTTTATTTTAAAATTTTAAAACCCACGGGCCTGTTAAGGGCTAATCAACATCAACATATACCGTCTCACTCACACTCACTATACTATGTGCCCTTCACTCGCACTTATTGCTAGCATACGTTAAGGGACTAACTTTTGCCGACGAGACCACCTTGTATAATTGCCGCTGCCGTTGCTGTTCTCCTCTACATGTATTTAGCGTGTTCAGAAATGTGATTTTTTAATGACGCTCTTGTTGATTGCCGGCTATTTGTTTTTGCCCCTCCAACCCCCCCCCCCCCCCACCACCCTACCGTTGAAATGGCAAACATGGAGCTCTCTCGCTGCTAATTTGCATGGGCGGACGACAGACAGACAGACAGTCGGAGGCGTGGGCGGACGTGGGCCTGGTGGGAAGCGAGCGTTTGTCACTGTCAGCCGTTTCTATGAAAATTGAACAAATCAATTAGTTGTAATCGTATCGGGTTGTGCCCCCACACAGGGGTGGGGCTTTTCAGCACAGTAGCAGTGTGTCCCCCCCAGGCCAACACACCACCACATGCTACCAATTATGAGCGCTGCAATTATATTTGGATAATGTTTTGTCAGCCAATTCACACATTTTCCCGCGCTATCAAATAGTGGGGCCATAGTGGTCCCCCCTCTTTGGCCGAAAAGGCAGCACAAACAGGCCAACTTACGAATGCGCCAACTAAAACTAAAAGTCGGTTAACGTGGCTCTGGCCTGGTTGTGTCGCTTGCGGTTACAGTGTTACTCCCGGGACTGTGTGGTGGGGATCGGCTGTCGGTACTTGGACTTATGGCTTCAGGTCCCACTGTGTCTGGCGAGCGTGTCGGCCAGCGTCTGGCTGCTGCTATCGCATATTGCTTGTTGCCGTTGCCGTTGCTTTTGCGTTTGCCACAGCCAGAGCGCAGTGTGACAAATTATTGTGTACGAATGTCTGTAGAGTACATCTGGGGATATGCACACCGAGCACAGCGCCAATCGCTGTTGCTCCCGGTGCTAATGACCGTAACTAAGTTGGCGTCACGATTGTGCGCGCCACTGGAAACACTGGTCCGGTCCTCTGTCGCCCCTCCACGGCGATGCTGTTGCGGAGCCCAGATCGGACTGAACCGACCATTTGTGTGAAATATTTTTGCCTAATAGACGCTTAATTGTGCCTCGGCGTGTGCATGTATCTATGTATATCTGTATCTGTATCTATAGGTGTGTGCATTTATGACTTGAACAGTTGTTTAAATAAACATTTTTGGCATGTTTACAGTGGAACTGCACTAAAATGTTTATCCAATCGAAAGCATATCCGTCGGATACACTTGGGGAGGCTCCTAATCAAAGTCAAAGAGAGAGAGAGTACCGTTTTTTGCTATTCCTCGTTCCACTTCCATCAATAAATCTCCAAAATGGCCCATTCTGTATTCGGTAATCGCTCAGCAAAACAATAAAAACTTCATTTAATTGCAAATCGGCATAAATTGAAACACCTTAATTGGCATTAGCTCGGAAAATGCGTGTGCTTCTGTGTGTGTGTGTGTGTTTGTGTGGAAAGAGTACGGACATGCGGCGGCAGTAAGTGGCGTGCGGCAATTAATCAAACTGGAAATAATTCACTATCTTTCTCGCTCTCTCCCTCACACCACAGAGTCAGAGTCAGAGTCAGAGCCAGTTTAAGACAGACTGGGGACAGACTTGTACAATAAATTGACTGAAAAAATATACATGTACGAGAATATATGTATGTATGCATGTATTTGTAGACAGATCAAGAGGATGCTCACCTTTTTATAAATCCAAAATAATCGCAATTTCTGCTCTGATATGCTCGTTCCTTTCTCATAGACAGCATCCAGTTGATGGAACGTACGTGGGGGAGAGGTTGATGATGATGAGGAAGTGGTGTTAGGCAGGTGATGAAGAGCTGTGTGGCGAGGCGAGGACTCTGGCAGCTTGCTGGCCTGTTCGCTCTCCTCCTCTTAGGTGAGTGTGAGTGAGTGGGGAGAGAGAGTGTGCGAGAGGGCGTAATAATCCACAAAAGAAACGCCAGGCACACACACACACACACACACACACAGACGGAGTCCGACGAGAACTGGCAGCGCGTTAGCAACACCCTAATAGCCATCCAGAGCGATCTGAGAAGATGCGAAAGGGAGCGACGCGTAGAGGAGAGTGCCTAACGTAGGCAACCCATCCCGCGAAGTAATACTTTGCGGTGATCACGCGGGGAATGAGGTGTGCAGCTGTGCGTGGTGGTGAGTTTAGCTGGGAAGCCCCGAAGGGGTAGTCCAGTTCGTTGACTGGTACGGGCCGGTCGCGTCTCTTAGAGATTCTCACCCGCCGTGGCGTATCCATGGGAAAAAAAAAAACACACAGACGCACACACAGGGGCGCTCGCTTGCTCGCCCAGGAAGACGGAAAATGTAAGTCCACAAAATTTTCCTGCGTTTCGAGTTTGCTGCTGGCTTGCTTGGCTTTGCCGAAAAGCAATCTCAAGAATTATTCTCCATTAATGTAAACGGGGGCCAGAACGAGACAGCCAAACTCTTTGGCTCTTTGTGCGGCCTTTTTTCTTTCTCGTTCTGCCGTTGCTGAATTTCCTTCTTGTTTTTTTTCACTTCTTTGACACTTTTTTTCATTCCTTTTGCGACAAATGTTTAAACTTTTTTTTATGAGGTTTGTTGTTGTTTTTCTTATTTCTGTACAAAAATACGAGAAAACGGCACATTGAGTAAGCGGGATGGGAAGAGGGAGAGAGAGACAGCGACGCGTGTCCAAGCTCTATTGCCTGCTCCGGAGAACAGAAGCTGCTCCACACACACCCGTACGTACGTATGCATGCATACATATATGAATGTGTGTATGTGGGCATGGGTATGTGTATCGAGTCGGTGAACAGAGCTTGGGGCACAAAAAAATGCACGGGGGAGTTGTATGACAAAGCGACCGAACGACCGACAGACCAACCAACCGACCGACCGACCGATTGACCGACAGAGCGACGACGCGACGAACCGACGACAGCCCAGCGCTTCACCTTGCACACGCGCCCGCGCAGACGACTCAATCAGAAATTAGTGAGAGCGGCGAAACGACGAGTTCGGCAGCGGAGCGACGAACGTTTGTCGGCGTTCTTTTACCGCAATGTTTGTGCGAAACATAAAAAAAATCTCTTGCACACATACACACATGCATATATATACATATATATGTATGTATGGACTGGGGTAAAACGATGGAAGCCCTACGGAGGCTACGGATCCCGGAATACCTCCTGAGAATAGTGGACAGCTACCTCAGTGAGAGGTGCTGCTATACGAGACGAGCGAAGGGATAAGATCATATAGAGTGACTGCTGGAGTCCCGCAGGGGTCGGTGCTGGGGCCGCTCCTGTGGAATACGATGTATGATGGAGTTCTGCGACTGAACCTTCCCGAGGGCACGACGGTCGTCGGGTTTGCCGAAGACGTCGCCATCTTAGTGGTAGCCAAGGACCTTGCAGCAGTTGAAGCAGCTGCAAACGGGGCAATCCGTGCCGTGGAGACGTGGCTCGCCATAGCGGGATTACAGCTGGCGTCCCACAAGACCGAGGCTGTTCTGGTTAGCAGCAGGAAGAAGGTGGAGACGGCCCGAGTGTCGGTCGTAGGACACGACATTACTTCGCAAAGGGCTCTTAAATACCTAGGAGTACGCCAACACAAAGGCCGCACAGACTTGCCGAGCACTCTCGCGAATCCTGCTCAACACCAGGGGGCCAAAGCAAGCAAGGAGGAAGCTGATCACCAGCGTCGTCTCCTCTCAGCTCCTGTATGCTGCCGCAGTGTGGTCCAAAGCGACGAAGGTGCCGAGCTATATGCGAGGAGTCGAAGCAACGCACCGCTTATGTGCCATCTGGATCGCCTGCGCGTTTAGAACCATATCTGACGACGCAGCACTGGTCATCGCGGGACTAGTCCCAATAGCAGAGCAAGCGAGGGAAAGGGCCGAGGCGTACGAGCTGTCCCGCAGGGACACCCACAATCCTCCCACCGGAGTCGAGAGAGAATCACCCAGGCACGAGACCGTCAGGAGGTGGCAGATGAAGTGGGATTCCTCGACTAAAGGACGCTGGACCCACCAGCTGATTCCGGATATCAATCTGTGGTTGGAGAGGAAGCACGGACAGGTGGACTTCCACCTCACTCAGATGCTGAGCGGCCACGGATGCTTCAGATCGTACCTGAAGCGGTTTTGGACACGAAACGGAGGACTGGTGCCCATCATGTGGTCGAGGTATCGTGGAGGACGCTCACCACGTCTTCTTTGAATGCCACCGTTTCGAGTACGAGAGGCGCCAGCTAGAGGATGAGCTAGCCACCAGCATTAGCGTCGGAGGGATCGTGCCGCTTATGGTAGCGAATCCCAAGGCGTGGGATGCCACCACTAGGTTCGCCGCCACTATAATGCTGGAACTACGGAGAGCGGAGAGGGAAAGGAAAGTGTCGGAGGAGTAAGGAGGAACGGCTGTGCGAAGTAATGCTTTGCGGCCGTACCGCATAGCTACGCCCCATTACCCCACCAACAAACCACAGTCCCAGACCCCCACAACTAGTTGCTAACCGTATATAAGAACTAGTATTAAAGCATAATAAAAGTAATAGAATACAAAAAAAGCATATACATATATACATATATATGCACATGCGCCGTATTTACAAGCACTGACACAGCCCCCGCTACTGACGATGAGAGAGAGAGAGAGAGAGAAACGACAGGCACACTCACACACAGACACACACACACACACATAGGCAAGTTTGGGGCCAAGCTGTATAGTAATTTTATTCCGGTACTATTCCGACTGATGGAGCTTCTGCTTCTTGCTGCCAGCAGCAACATATTGCCAGTGCCACATTCTCGTTCCTCTTCCTTTTTATACCCGATACTCAAAATGAGTATTGGGGTATATTAGATTTGTGGTAAAAGTGGATGTGTGTAACGTCCAGAAGGAATCGTTTCCGACCCCATAAAGTATATATATTCTGGATCAGCATCAATAGCCGAGTCGATTGAGCCCTGTCTGTCTGTCTGTCTGTCCGTCCGTCTGTCCGTCCCCTTCAGCGCCTAGTGCTCAAAGACTATAAGAGCTAGAGCAACGATGTTTTGGATCCAGACTTCTGTGATATGTCACTGCTAAAAACGCAGAATCATAGATAATGACCATATCTATCAGATTGCTGAATCTGGATCAGATCAGATCATTTTTATAGCCAATAGGAACAAATCAATTTGCAGTGGCTACCCAGCGCCCGACGTCAGGCTCAGACTGATTTTCTGTCTCTCTCGCACGCACTCTTTGTCGTGTCGTTCAATATTAGCGGCGTCTGCCGGAGGAGAGCCATACTGACTTAGTATCGGGTATAACCGTAGAGTTGCGGTGTCCGCAGCAACTCACAACGTTCCCCCTCGTTTTTTACTACTATTGTGGCGGCTTTGGCTTACACTACTTTTTACACCAGTGTTGGTGCATAGTATTTTTTCTTTTCGGCTGCTACCAGATGATGATGATGAGCCAAGGCAATGAATGCGATGATTACGCTGCTCTTTTCATAGCCATGCACATACGCACGCACGCACACGCTCCAACACAAACACACACTCATACCAGTCAGACCCCAAGTGGGTAATTTGTTTTATGAGTAGCGGCAAATAGCACTTGTGTATGATTGTCGCTGTTGTTGCTGCTGCTTCTTGTGAATGACAGACGGCAACGAGTAATAATTTTTAATGCGTTTTTGGCATTTCTACGCCGCTTGGGTTAATTGCTGAAACCGCGACGCGACTACGTCAAACACACGCACGCACACGTACACACACATGCATATTGATCGCTCACGATCGAGAAAGAGAGGATGAGAGAGAGCAATAACACTTTTTGTAGTTGCTGCTTTAAATTAAATTGAATTGAATGCACAAGTAAAACACATTTCCATCGAGATGGCTCGGTGATAATTGAACGATTTTACATACTTATTTGCACTGGGTAAATCTTTTGTTTTAGCACTCAAATTATGGGAACAAAATGTTGAGTTGTAGGTGTTTTTCCACACAATTTTGTATGTTTTTCACAGCATTTCACAGTTTGCGACAGCGTTAACCGTTGCTGTCGGCACGAAGCGAAGAAGAAAACAAACGCGCATAAATTGAGTGGCGAGAGTGGCCTGGCAACGAACAGGGTTTCCAACACATACACATACTCAGTCGTCCGCACACAAAGGCATTCCCATGCATATACACAACTAAGCTTCGCTCTCTGAGCGAATGTTTTTAAATGGCGGCTTTTTTTCTTCTCTCTGCGCAGTTGCACCAGGGTATAATAATAGCAAGGTCCCTCTCTCTCACAGATGCAGGCAACTGAGGCCTCGTATGACACTAAAAGAAAATGCTTTCTTGCTTGCCTCTCCATATTATGGTTGTACCTTGCTTTCGTGACGCCATATTGCGCAGGTATGTATGTTCATCTCTTTCCAATTTGTTTACAGTGCCGTCGTGTGGTCTCACTTGTCGGCGTTGCTGCTGCTTCTTCCTCTTTCCACAAACTTTTTATTGCCTTCTGTGTTGTAGTTGTAGTTGCTGTTTTTGGGCCTCTGCAAATTGTTTTTGGTGGGGTCCTCTCGTTGTCAATGTGCGTGCGGTATTGATTACTGATTGGCATGTCGTTTGCCCATAGCTGGTGGTGGTGGTTGCTCCTCTTGTTTCCCTGCTTCGTCTTGTCGGTTGTTTTAGGCAGCTTTTTACCTTCTCCAAAACACACACACACACACACAGGCGGAAGGAGCCTTCCTGATGGTTGCTGGGGCGGGTAGGCGGTATATAATGACATAATGAGATTTATTAGGCGCAAAATAAAGCCATAATGTTCAGTTTGACCTTTGTATAACTTTGACACTGGTAATTTTTGCTTTCCTGTGGATACGCCGGGCAGAGCTTATTATTTCGATGACACGACAAACGAGTCATTCAAGTAAAAGGCAAATAACTGGTATCGCTTTGGGTGTCCTCTCCAGGAGGGATCACAGGAAAGAACGAAAGGGAATTTCAAATTCTTAACATTTGGCGCCCACCTCTTTCCACTACCGATATATATTCGGTGCATACTTTTGGGCGGGACGCGTAAATAATTACCCCACCGTGTAAAATACGTGTAACTCTGAATTCCCTTTAAAAGTCCGGAGGAAGCGGAACCTTTTTCGTAGCAGATCCGGCCCTGTTCCGGCTTGTTCGTCCCTGGCTGCCCCTCAACTTTGTCGGAAACTTGCAGGAGTATATCCCATGCCTTCGGAGGTGTTTGCTAGCTATTTCTCCATCGACATTCGTGCACGCTCCTTCCATTTTATTGCTTTGATTTTGATTTCTAGTTGGATTTGACAACTCCCTCACACAGATACACACAGACACACATTTCAGGCATTCTGGGAATTGATATCCTTGTGCGCTTTTTGGGGGTGGGGGTGGGGGGGATGGATAACCATGTCCTGCACCCAGGGGGGCTTGGGCAAATAGAATTTGTCAGGACTGGCAATATTTCATTCCGGGATGGACCGCTGCCACTGGATGCCCTCGGCTTATGGCCAAAGGACCCCGAAAGGCCTCACAAATCCCGGCTATGCTTGTGTATGTGCGAGTGTGTGAGTGCGTGTCCTGTCAAAATGAAAATAATCCCCCAGGAGGCACATGAATTTGGTTTTGCCCCAAAATGTTTCACATCGATTGAGCTGTCGACCCGAGAGGGCAGCCCGGCACTCAAAATTATGCAATTATGTGCGTTAAAAAATGTGCAAATAAATAGAATACGAATGCTAATGAAGTTATTATTATTTTATGCGCCATTTAAGAAACACGGAGCCTGGGGGCCCACACCAGACACCCGGAGAAAGTCAGTACCCCACCCGAGGGGACACACAACATGAATAATAAACGGCAGATTCGACGACTAGCAAATGGACAAATATTTGTGCCAACATATTGCCATCCACGACTCGGCTTATGGGGCCTTGGCTGGTCATTCGTACTGATCGAAAATGGGGGAAAATGAAAAGCTCCGTTGGCTGCGATTTTAACAGTTCCCATATCCATTTCCCCGCTCAGCCGCCGCCGCCGCCACGCTTGTTGCAAAATATGATTTCATTGTGCTCAAATTGAATTAAATTTTGGGGAATGTGACGGGGGATCCAGGACCCAAGCGACTGTCTCTCCGTCGCTCTGTCTGCTCTGGCGCTGTTTTCCTTTCGGTAGCTTTCGGAACGGAAGCGGATATTTTCAACGCGCCATTGTTATTTTTTGAGTGCGGGAAATTGTTCGTCTCATCTCGCCTGCTTCTCCTGCTGCTGTTGTTCTGTCAGTCATTGCGTCCGTCTGTCGCTTGTTCTTCGTCCTTTGTGCGGGCCCCCCGCTTCCACTTTCCTCCACCCTGCCACTCTGCCACCCGCCCCCACTCTCTGTTTCCCGTTTGCCCTTCATCAACTGTAGCTGCTTTTTGTCTGTCGCTTTTTCTCCCACACTTAACATTTTATTAAGCGAAAATGCTTGTGCCGTAAAATGTGCGCTTACATGTTGCCGCCCACGCTTCCAGGCCCCTTTCGCCACCGCTTCGAGCCGCACGCACCCATCGAGCCGCACCCGCACCCTCACCCTGCCACTTGTACTTCCTCCTCCACTTCCACTCCCCCTCCCACTGCCACTCACCCTTAACCGTGCCCTTGGGCAGCTCTGCCGCAGTCCTTGTCGTCATTTTCATTTGCTGTGGTCGTATTTATGCTTTTTATTTGAATTGATTTTATTTCGCTGCCTTTTCCGTGTGGCGTGAGCCAGCTTATCCTTGTGCTTGTATCTCTATCTTTGTATCTGTGTATCTGTGTGCGTTGCGCAGTTAATACGCTGATTTCATTTTCATTTTTATGATCCCCTTGGCCACTTTAATGATGATGTTAATGTTAATGCCATGATTATGATGAGTTTGTTCAAAACTGAACCCAGCTCCACGGCTGTCGCACTGACTACAAATTTAACCCTATGGGTGCATTACTAAATGCGTTTAGATGGAAAGTATATGTGTGGTTACTTTTGGAAGGAAATTGGTTCGATTGATTTGAATAGAAGTTGGGACTGTTACATCGTGTGGTGCATACAAATTAAATAACTGCGGTAGCGGATTGCGTTTTTAAAAAGTATTTATTTAACTTCTAAGTTTACAGATATAGATTTAAGTTGAGGGTCACAAAGGATTCCGGACAAAGGATTTGCGCGATCTTAGTTTTAGCTCGACTTTTCGGTGTCGCTTCTGGATCAAGACTGACTTGAACTTTTTATACCCGATACTCAAAATGAGTATTGGGGTATATTAGATTTGTGGTAAAAGTGGATGTGTGTAACGTCCAGAAGGAATCGTTTCCGACCCCATAAAGTATATATATTCTTGATCAGCATCAATAGCCGAGTCGATTGAGCCCTGTCTGTCTGTCCGTCTGTCCGTCTGTCCGTCCGTCCGTCCGTCCGTCTGTCCGTCCCCTTCAGCGCCTAGTGCTCAAAGACTATAAGAGCTAGAGCAACGATGTTTTGGATCCAGACTTCTGTGATATGTCACTGCTACAAAAATATTTCAAAACTTTGCCCCGCCCACTTCCGCCCCCACAACGGACGAAAATCTGTGGCATCCCCATTTTTAAAGATACGATAAAACCAAAAACGCAGAAACGTAGAGGATGACTATATGTTTTAGAGTGTAAAATCTCAACCAGATCGTATAATTATTATAGCCAGAATCAAGAAAACAATTTCATTCTTTCTCGCTCTGTCTCTCTCTAACACACAGGTTTCATGGTCGGTTTTGTCAATTGCAAAATATGAGTTCAAGGATCTCAGAACCTATAAGAGCCATAGCAACCAAATTTGGTATCCACACTCCTCTGATATCGGACCTTGACCGTTTCGTGTCCAAATTTCGCCACACCCCCACCCCCTTCCGCCCACGCAAAGAACGAAAATCTGCGGCATCCACAAATCTCAGAGACTATTAAGGCTAGAGTAACCAAATTTGGTATCCGCACTTCTGTTAGATCTCACTATAAAACGTATATCTCAGAATTTCGCCTTACCCCCTTCCGCCACCACAAAAGACGAAAATCTGTTGCATCCACAATATTGCACATTCGAGAAAACTAAAAACGCAGAATCATAGATAATGACTATATCTATCAGATTGCTGAATCTGGATCAGATCGGATCATTTTTGTAGCCAAAAGCAAGATATCAATTTGCAGTGGCTACGCAGCGCCCGACGTCACGCTCAGACTGATTTTCTGTCTCTCTCGCACGCACTCTTTGTCGTGTCGTTTAATATTAGCGGCGTCTGCCGGAGAAGAGCCATACTGACTAAGTATCGGGTATAAATGTAGAGTTGCGGTGTCCGCAGCAACTCACAACGTTCCCCCTCGTTGATCTTTGCATCGTCGATCCCTTTCGGGAATAGTTTGTCTATAAACATTTCAATTGATTTCGCCATCCCGAGTATTGGATTTCGTCATCCAAAGAGAGAACTGTAAAATGCCTAAAGTGCAGGATCTGCAGAAAGCCGGGTGTGAGATTGTTTATGAGAAGCCGGGTATGGGCAAACATTGGTTTTCCATTTAGACGAGTGTCAAAGATTGGTATTGTGGCGGGAGCCATTGAGATTGTACATCTTAGAAATCAATTAGGCGGAGGCCCAAGATTGAAATTGTTTTCGTTTTGGAAAGCCAAAGATTGTTTACAACTCGTATAAGAGCTCAATAGAATTGGGTACGTTAACTCCCCCCATTCTTAAATGTTTCGTCCCGATACATTTTGAAGTTCTGATAGAGCTCTAATTTCTTCTGACAGTATTTGAATGCTGCTTTCCACTATTTCTTCTGACGGTATTCTTATTGATTTAATAAGTACAAATTTGGTTAGTTCATAGCCGAAGTAAAATAACATTATCAATATCAAAATGATTAAAAATAATGTTGTTAATGGTAAGGCCGTATTACCTAATGTTATAAGGGGATTTAAAATATTAACATTATCAAAAGAAAATTGCTTATCATTCGATTGTATATAATCAACTAATTCAAAATCGCTATATCTATGATGCGATATATATCTTAGAATTTTACCCTTATCATTTATGTGGGTTATATTATTTATTACAATTGCGTTGTTGAATATAAGGAGATACGATCCTAACAAAGTAGTATTGTCTACGATATTTTTGCCTGAAACTAATATGGCACCATCCTGAATGATGTCTATTTCTTTGTTTTTTTTTCCTTTTTTTAGTGCAGTTGGCTTTAAAGCCATTAAGTAAATTGGTGAAACAGGTCTTCTTTAAATTTATTTGTGCGTAATTGTTAAAAGTTTCACTTTTAAAATTATTCATTAAATAGTATTTCTCCTTACATTCACAAACTTTTTCACTTATAACTAACATTCCATCATTTTGTGAGATGGCTCTTGCATGGTAAAACTTGCAAATATCTTTAATTTGAGGATATTTTATATAAATGATTATTAAATCTGCATTTCGAATTATTTTAACCGTTGCAATGTCCAGTAGATCAGACAGTTCAACAGGATGTTTTTCATGCTTATAAATGTCCTCTATTTCGTTTTTATTTAAAATTTTTGTATTGAAAATGTTTACTTTTAAGAGGGTTATGGTATCAACTAAATTTAGTAGGTCAAAAGTTATTAATTTTAAACGATGCTTTCTCAGTATCGTTTCTTCATTGAAGATGACATTTTTTAATGAATTTGATAGCAATTCAATTTCTTTGAAAAATTTGGAATTTATTACAAATTGTTTATTATTCTTTTCAGTTAAATCATTTACTTTATTTCGTATTTTCAAAAAGTCGTCATGATCAGGGCTGCCTGCTATCCATTTCCAAATGGTACCTAATTCATTAATTCCCCTTTTATTCCGTTTTGGAACTAATTCTGAAATCATTAATTTTAATAGACTTAAGTCCATTGATATTTCCCACTCATCGTCTGAATTAATTGATTTGTTGACATATTTGGATTCTATATCAATTATCTCTCTATAAAAACTAAAATTAGTATAATGGAAAAGTTCAGCGTATGTTTCATAAGTGTAAACGTCTCTGTCGTCTTTGAGCAATAGATAGTCACTATGCGTATAGTCAATTACTTCCGAAGTCGTCAATATAACAAAAGTCAGTATAAGTATATTCGCATACATTTTCTGGAAAAAATATTTAATATTTAATGTTATCTGTATGTATAATTCTGTTTCTATTGTTGATTATAATTTTATTCGGTCGATTTTCCTTAACTACCTGCTTTTTGTATCGGGATTGAAGTTTATTTGTTTCCCCGAATTTCTTTTCATAAACTACTTCTCCTAATTTATAATCTTTTTCTCTTCTATCTTTGTTATGTAGCTTAAGCATTTTGGTCTGAGCTTCCTTAAGTAATATTGGATTATTTTTGTGCTCTATATTGTTATACAATATGTCATATGGCATTTGATTGGTCGTTGAATGTATCGTCAGGTTATATTTCAGTGCCGCCCTTATTATTATTTCTGAATAATCTGTTAGATTTAGTTCATCCTTGATGCACACCGCTATTTCTGTTAGTGTGGAATGTACCCTTTCTACCTGACCATTTGAGGTGCTGTGTCTGGGATCAGCATAATAAATAGTTAAGTTACTTCTTTGTATGAATGATCTAAATTGTGCTGAAGTAAAGCTTGGTTCGTTGTCAGTCATTAATGATGTTGCTAACGGAAAGTGTTGCAAAATTTCCATTACCTTATTTTCAATGTTTAATTTACTTTGAATTTCCTTGACCACCAAGTATTTGGAATAAGAATCTATACAAGTTATGAATGTTAGGTTTTGGGTATAGTATATGTCTAAATGTAATTGATCTCCTTCTTTTGCTGGAATGGGAGCTTCCCCAATTGGAATTTTTACATGGTGTCTGTGATATTTGTTTTTGTTACAGATCTCACAATTTTTTATATATTCTTTTAATTTTTTGTGCAGGTTTGGCCAATAATACAACTTAGTTATTTGTTTGAAATTTTCGTCTAGTCCTCTATGGGCTCTGCAATGTGTTTCTTCTATAATTATAGCTTTATCTTCTGAATTTACTACATCTCGGAGGAACTTTCTCGTGAAGAGAAATTTATTTATGAAGTTTTCCTTTAGCTTTTTTGGATAAGGTATAAATCTTCTAAAGTGCAGTGTATTCCTGTGGTTAAGTGAGGCTGAATAAATTCCTTTAAAATGATTAGCAGATTGTCAACCGTATCAAATTCAATAATATGTCGGGTATTTTCATAAACTTTTACTAACTCATGAACTGTAAATCTCCCTTGCGCTAATAGTAGCTGCTGTTTAAATTGGTTTAGAGGCTTGCTAGTCTCTTGAATGACGTTTTCAAAACTACTCTCTGCTGAATGCTGAGTATCTATGTCTGATTCTGATTCTGTCTGGTCGACATCACTATCTGTCATATGATTTATTTTAATCCGAGATATAGCGTCCGCTACTACGTTAGTTGAGCCTGGCTTATAAATGATTTTTGGAGTGAAACTTTCTATGAAGTAATACCAACGTTTCATTTCAACATTTGGATTTTTTTGCGACATTGCAAAGGACAAAGGTTGGTGATCTGTATGTATTTCAATTCCACTCACTCCGTATAAATAATTTCGCAAATTTGTTAATGCCCATACAATAGCTAATAATTTCTTTTTATTAGTAGCATATAATTGCTCGGTTTTACTTAAAGTTTTAGAAATAAATGTTATGGGATTCCCATCTTGCGACAAAACTGCACCTATTGCTATGTCCGATGCATCTGTGGTTAATGTGAATTTTTTATTGTAATCTGGTTGTACTAATTCAATATGTGCTATTAAACTGTCCTTTAAATTATTAAGTGCTCCAATTGCTGGTTCATCCAGCTGTATTAATGTTTTCTTGGATGCCCTTCGTGAAACTTTCCCATTTACTCCACTCAGATATTTTGTTAATGGTTTGGCAATTGTGGCATAATTTCGGACAAATTTTCCGTAATACCCTGTTAGTCCTAAGAAGCTACGTAGCTCTCTGATATTTTTAGGAATTGGATAGTTTTGTATTGTGGAGATTTTGTCTGGATCTGTTTTAATGATATTTTGGGAAACAATGTATCCCAGAAATTTGGTTTCCAATTGAAAGAATTTAGACTTCTCTAGGGAAATTTTCATATTAGCGTTTTGCAATATCTGTTTTATATGAATTAGATCTTTATAATGTATAGTTTTTGAAAATATTATTATATCGTCCATATAGACGTGACAAGTTTTCCCAACTTGTTCTCTAAGTATATCGTCCATTGCCCTTTGGAAAATCCTGGGAGTGTTTGTCAATCCCATAGGCATTCTTAGAAATTCATATTTGCCGTTATTTATGGAAAAAGATGTTTTTTCAATATCTGATTCCCTCATTGAAATCTGATAGAAACCTGACTCTAAATCAATGGCCGAGAAATACTTTGCCTTACCTAAATTGGCAAGGATTACTGAAGGATCTTGCATAGGGTATCTATCCGGTATGGTGTTTTCATTAAATTTCTTAAAGTCTATTACTAATCTATGCTTAGGAGTTCCGTCCTCATTTACTCCCTTCTTTGGTACTACTATTACCGGTGAATTATTCGTTAACCGAATAAGCGTATGGATACTGTTTGCCATATACCGGTCTATCATGTTCAGTGTTAATCTCTCCTTTTATATCCGTTCTGAACGGTAACTGTAAATCTATATTGGCATGGTCTTCTTCGATGATAGATACCATTTTCTCTCTGAGATTTTCTAAATTGTCCTCTTTGTAGGTTATTGTCTTATACAATTAAATTTTTTTCAATTCAGAATTTGCATAACGTTGTATGTCGGATATTTCTACGACGGCGCGTTCAGGATTTTTGCATCCCAAACTTTTAAATTGTTCATTGTCGGATAATTCAACGACGGCGTGTTCAGGATATTTTAATCCCAAACTATTAAAACTTTGGATGTCGGATAATTCAACGACGGCGGGTTCAGGATATTTGAATCCCAAACTATTAAAACTTTGGATGTCGGATAATTCAACGACGGCGGGTTCAGGATATTTGAATCCCAAACTATTGACGGATAACTCTTCGTCGGCGTGCTCAGGATTTTTTGATCCCAAGCTATATAAACTTCCTTCTACCTTTACTGAATCACTTTTCATTTCTTTTTCTTCTTCAAAATATTTTTTTAATTATAAATTCCTTTAATGGAAGGATGGTTTTTCCTTCTATAAAGGTTAATTTGTTTAAAGAAAGAACCTCATCATATATAAGTCTCTCTTCATTGTCTTTATAACTTAAAGTCCCCTTTCCTGTATCAATAACAGCTCCGATTTTCTTTAATAGGTTAAATCCTATTAGTAAATCCGCCTCCATTCCATCTATTTCGTAAAACACTTGTTTTGTGTTGAAAATAGTTATTGGACGGTTTTCTAAGGGTTAAACTACAAAGAGAGTGAGAGCGCTCTAACTGCGATTGCCCACTCGGAGAACGGCGTCGTTTCATGCTAGGGCGGCGTAACCTCGTTTCCGATCACCATAAAGAGTCTTCGTTTGCGTTTCGACGAAATCACAACGACAATTAGCAGTTGCAGCCGGCCGCGCTTAAACCCGTATTACCCATTACATTGTACTCTATACGCGATTAAGATTAAAGTTTAAGTTGATTGAAGTCCAAATGAATAAATCTCGAATTGTCTATATCGTGTAGTACATTATTAAACGCAAAGATTCCCCAGAGCATTTCTGCTCAACATTGAAATCTCGTATCGAGGATTTCACAACATTTTTGGTGGCCCATGAGGGGAACCGCGTTTAATTCGTACTATACGCATATGATTCTACCTCGTTCCGCGTTCAGTTAAATGTACAAATAAAATCATATTTTACCGGCTGCAACTGTAAACGGCAAACACAACGCAAACCAACGGTTTATCCAACAGCCGCTATCTCTCGCACGAAGCAGGGACAAGGAAGACCAGACGATAGCTCTGCGCCTGGACAGTAGCACACAACAACAACACAAGCCGACGGTTAGACAGCAGCCTCTCTCTCGTGCAAAGCAGAGACCAAGAGACCAACGAGCGTTCTGTTGCTGCACATCATCTCTAGACACATGGCCTCAACTCAACGCTCACAGTAGCACAGTTTCTGCTCTCCGCTCGGACAACACCAACAACAACGACTCGCAAGTTCTCTTAAGCTATGCTTTAAGCAAAGAGAAGCACTCCCGAAAACCAGAGTAAGTGTTTCGTTGTGGGTATTTTGTACAAGGTCAAAGGGAGTGCAACTAAGGGTGAGAAAGGTACATACACATATAACAGTAACATGTCAACAGCCGAGTCCCACGACCTCGAAGCCGATCCTCAGGTGGAGATCGACAATCTCAGTGTTATTCAGACAAATTTCATTGCGAGGGTTAATCAAACGGTGCGTAATTTCAGAAAGGATGGCGCAGATCCGAAAACAAAAGCTTATTTTCAAACGCGCTTACAAACTTTGCAACGGTTCTTAGGTGAATTTGAGCAAAATCATCAACGTTTACTAATACTTCGATGTCCAAGTACGCATAGTTATGTGTCCAGCGAAGTGGCCTTTCGCTTTGATGAAGACTATACAACGGCATTCAGCATCATATCAGAGGCCTACGAAAATGTATGTCCAAGAGCACCACCGGTACAGCAGAATCCGGAGCCAGCAAATCCATCTGTATCATCAGTGCAATTGCCCAAGCTACCTGTACCGACATTTACAGGCAAGTTTGTGGATTGGCCGGCATTTCACGATGCATTTGTTCAACTCATCCATAACAACCAGAAACTGTCCGACGTCCAAAGGTTTCATTTCCTGAAGCAAGCTCTTCCCTCGGATCGCGACGAGGATATTCAGCAGATGGCGCTTGCGGGAAATAACTATGCAACAGCTTGGAGTCTCGTCCTCAAGCGATACGACAACAAACGGCTGCAGTTTATGTACCATATGAACGGTTTGTATGACTTGCCACAGTTGACAAAGGAGCAGTCTGCTGATATAAAACATATGCTTAATGTTGCGACGGTTTGTCTCAATGCTTTCAAGAATCTAGATGTTCAGCATTGGATGGCTCATCATCTCACTTCCAGACTGCCAAGCACGACACTGCAAGCTTGGGAGCTCCATCTCGGTAGCTCTGCCGAGCTTGCCACATTTTCTCAGCTACAATCATTTCTCAACGACCGTCTCGTCAGCATCGATGTGTTCGAAAATCGAGGCCACTCCACGACGCGGACACCTGTGCCGCAGCCTGTCAATCAAAGGCACCCGAAGAAGTCAGTTGGCAACGTAACATACAAGGGCAACAGTTTCCACGCCAAGACTGCGGTTGCCGAACACACTCGCTGCCCTTACTGTAGCGACAGTCACAATCTTCGGCATTGCCCGGACCTTTTGTCCAAGGACTGCTTTGCAAGGAAAGCCATCGTCGATCATGCAAAGGCATGCCTCAACTGTCTGAGCCGTTCCCATGCACTTTCAAAATGTACCAGTAAAAGGAACTGCACGCAGTGTGGTCAAAGACACCATACACTGCTGCACTTCCCAACTCCTGCTCAGGTGTCAACACAGCCTCACGGAGCCTCCCATAGCGCTCGTTCCGGTAACTCCTGGCAGTATACAACGAGCGACTCATCTGGCAGGGCTACACCTACGCAACTCTACGCTAGGACCCCACTTCCTACTCAGAGCACTGCACAGCCTCTCCCAGTTGTTCCCAACACTAGTTCCGGTGGTCATCCACAGTCTGCAGCGACCGACTCGTCTGTGAGAACACACTCTGCGCAACTAGTCTCCGCTACGGCAACGCATCACGGACCCAGCACTGTCCTTCTGGCCACTGCCCTGGTCACAATCCACAACCCCCACACTGGCCAATCAGCTGTGGTACGTGCGTTAGTGGATTCAGGCTCGGAAGGAACCCTCATTACAGAGCACACAGTGCAGGCTCTCAACTTCAAGCGGCATCCAATTTCGGCAGAAATCGCTGGAGTTGGGTCCACCTCCAAGAACAGGTGTACCTACACTACAGAATTGTCATTAAGTTCTTGTACTTCGAAGTTTTGTACTACCATTGATACTGCGTTTATACTTAAAACGCTTACATCGCAATTACCTTCAAAATCCATCAAATTGCAGCAATGTCCTCATTTGAACGGAATAGAACTCGCCGATCCCAGGTTCTACAAATCACAACGGATTCATCTTCTGCTGGGAGCGGACGTAATCCCACAGATCCTGCTTTCAGATATCCGCAGAGGAAAGGAGAACCAACCAATTGCACAGCACACCCAGCTGGGCTGGATAGTCTTTGGTCGAGCCACTTCCACACGCTCACACGCTGTCACCATTAGATGTCACCACAACAGGCTAGAGAATCTCGTCCAGAAATTCTTCGAAATGGAGCATCTCGGTTCTGCAAAACAGCTCACACCAGAAGAGCGATGGTGCGAGGAGCATTTTAAACGAACTCACATCCGTCAACGAAACGGCAAGTATTTGGTACGATTACCACTTAAGCGTTTGTTTGACCCTTCGCAGGTGCTAGGCAAATCACGTCAAATCGCGATTAATCGATTCCAAATGCTTCAACGAAGATTCCAAAGGCAGCCGGAGCTGCAAGCCAAATATTCGGAAGTCATGAAGGAGTACTTTCAACTAGGCCAGGTGACCAAAGTAACAACCAAGGAGCAGCAGCATTGCATCATTAGCAAGGAGAATGGAATCGAGTCCACATGTTGCACTTTGCCTCATCACGCAGTATTCAAAGAGGAAAGTGTCACTACTAAGGTTAGAGTAGTATATGACGCCTCCTGTAAAACGTCAAACGGAAAATCGCTCAATGACGTCCTATGCACCGGACTAGCGCTCCAAAACGATCTAGCCGGCGTGGTCCTGAATTGGCGTTTCCATCGTTTTGTTTTTGCTGCCGACATTCAGAAGATGTATAGATGCATTGACATGAATGCAGAGGATTCGCAATATCAACGCATCTTTCGGCATGACGAACACAACCAAGTAGCTGAGTATTATCTCAACACAGTTACGTTTGGAACCGCTTCAGCTCCTTACACAGCCATTCGCGTCATACATCAACTGGCGCAGGATGAACGAGACCGATACCCACTCGCGGAAAGGGTCCTTCGACACGAAATATACGTGGGCGACGTACAAAGCGGAGCTTCCACTCGCGAAGGAGCATTAGAAATTCAAAATCAATTGATCGGAGCCTTAAGATCAGCAGGAATGGAGCTTCGAAAATGGTCTGCGAATGACGCTTCTCTGCTACAAGACATACATCCAGACCATTTATCTCATAAGACATTATTAGAGTTTGAGTACCAAGATCCCGTTAAAACCTTAGGCCTCTATTGGCATCCACATCAAGACTATTTTGGGTTCAAGATAAATTTTGAAATCAGTCACGCACATACTAAACGTTCTTTACTTTCCACAGTCGCCCGACTGTACGACCCATTAGGTTTCATCACGCCCTGTGTCATGACCGCGAAGGCGATACTCAAGGACTCATGGATGGCCCGCATCAAACGCAACGATGGCAGCCTAGCACAACTGGACTGGGAACCGCTGCCAACCGAACTGCTTGATAGATGGCAGGGACTCATACAGAACTTGCCATATGTCGAGCAAATTCAAGTACCACGATGGCTGCGCTTCAACATCCACGATCTTGCGTCATTACAGCTACATGTTTTCTGCGATGGATCATCACTGGCGTATGCAGCATGTGCATATATTCGTGCAGAGCTACCAAACGGAATGATTCAAACTCATTTGCTAGCTGCACGCAGTCGAGTCACACCCACGAAACCGATCACAATTCCACGAGTCGAACTTTCGGGTGCGCTGCTGGCAGTTAAACTGGCAAAATGGATCCGGGACCAACTTCGCACTGCAGGACCACCTATGGCAACCTTCTATTGGTCAGATGCTACTATCGTTTTGTTTTGGATAAATGGAGATCCCCTCCGATGGCAAACCTTTGTGTCAAATCGCGTTGGACAGATTTTGGAGCATAGTACATCAACTCAGTGGAGACATGTACCTACTGCGGTAAACCCAGCGGACTGCGCAACTCGTGGCTTAACACCACAAGAGTTAGCAGTACATCCATTATGGTGGTCTGGACCATCATGGCTACAGCAGCCGGAAAGCCAATGGCCGGCAAACGGAGTTCCCAGTCAGGACATCGACAGGACTATAATCGAGGAGAAACCATCAGTTTTGTTCCAAAATGCTGTGCAAGTCTCGGAGGCTCCAGAAGCCTTCATCCAAAACTCGTCCTCATACGACAGGTTAATATCAGTCATGGCATATGTTCTACGGTTTATACATAACATTCAAGCCAAACGGGACAAACTGTCTGGACCACTGAGTGTGCAGGAGCTCGACAACGCTTTAATTCATCTCGTTCGCAGCATTCAACAGGAGGTCTACGCGACAGAGATATTGAGGTTGAAGGGAAACAAGGCACTATCGGGCACACACAAGCTGTGTCAATTATCCCCATTTCTAGATGACCAACAAATTCTACGAGTCAGAGGTCGACTGCGAAATGCAATGCACCTTCCGATAAGCCAGCGACAACCAATGATCATTCCCAATCATCATCATTTTACCGATCTCGTCGTGCGTAATGCCCACCGTCTCGCACTCCACGGCGGCACCGAATTAACGCTGGCCACTATTCGACACAAATTCTGGATAGTCAACGGAAAACAAACTGTCAAACGCATTCTTCGACAATGCGTCCGATGTTTTCGTCACCGACCGAAACCAGCAGCACAATTGATGGCCGATCTTCCCCTACATAGAGTCAATCCGCCAACTCGTGCATTCATCGCCACCGGAGTGGACTATACAGGCGCGTTCGAAATTCAAGCATCCAGATTCCGTGGACACACAAACTACAAGGCGTATTTTGCAGTTTTCATCTGTTTGGCTACAAAGGCAATTCATCTTGAAGCGGTCACGGGCTTAACCACCGAACACTTTCTCATGGCCCTACAACGTTTCATCGTGCGTCGGGGCTACTGTCAACACATGTATAGCGACTGCGGCACGAACTTCATTGGTGCCGACCGGGCTCTTCAAACCTGGCAAATACATTTGAAACGAGAGCTAACCACAACTGTAATACCTGCTTTAGCGGCCCGAAACGTCCAATGGCATTTTAATCCACCGCATAGTCCTAATTTCGGAGGCCTTTGGGAGGCAAATGTAAAGTCTGTTAAAACACATCTCTATCGAGCCTTTTCAGGATATAAAATGACCTACGAACAACTTGCTACCGTGCTAACACAAATTGAAGCCTGTTTAAATTCCAGGCCATTATGTCCACTAAGCGCGGAGCCGGAGGACCTAGCTGTCCTCGCCCCGGCACATTTTCTTATTGGAGATTCATTATTAGCATTAGAATGGCATTATTAGAAGTTCACCCTGGAGCTGACAGTTTAGTCAGAGTCGCAACTGTTAAAACAGTTAAAACAAACAAACGATCGGTCTCTAAACTATGTCGGCTACCGTTGCCACAGACCTCAGAATAATTCTACCACCGTTGCTAGCTCTATTCGACCATACATGTACCATAACGAACACTTTATTTATTCACAGAGCATTCACATGTGACATCCTTTGGTTTCTAAT
Organism: Drosophila miranda; assembly: GCF_003369915.1. Classification (NCBI taxonomy): domain Eukaryota; kingdom Metazoa; phylum Arthropoda; class Insecta; order Diptera; family Drosophilidae; genus Drosophila; species Drosophila miranda. The sequence goes on from NW_022881614.1 coordinate 13,088,121, forward strand.
ACTGGTCCCAGTATTGGGGGCGGCATGGACGTTTTTCTAAGGGTTAAACTTCAAAGAGAGTGAGAGCGCTCTAACTGCGATTGCCCACTCGGAGAACGGCGTCGTTTCATGCTAGGGCGGCGTAACCTCGTTTCCGATCACCATAAAGAGTCTTCGTTTGCGTTTCGACGAAATCACAACGACAATTAGCAGTTGCAGCCGGCCGCGCTTAAACCCGTATTACCCATTACATTGTACTCTATACGCGATTAAGATTAAAGTTTAAGTTGATTGAAGTCCAAATGAATAAATCTCGAATTGTCTATATCGTGTAGTACATTATTAAACGCAAAGATTCCCCAGAGCATTTCTGCTCAACATTGAAATCTCGTATCGAGGATTTCACAACATTTTTGGTGGCCCATGAGGGGAACCGCGTTTAATTCGTACTATACGCATATGATTCTACCTCGTTCCGCGTTCAGTTAAATGTACAAATAAAATCATATTTTACCGGCTGCAACTGTAAACGGCAAACACAACGCAAACCAACGGTTTATCCAACAGCCGCTATCTCTCGCACGAAGCAGGGACAAAGAAGACCAGACGATAGCTCTGCGCCTGGACAGTAGCACACAACAACAACACAAGCCGACGGTTAGACAGCAGTCTATCGTTCGTGCAAAGCAGAGACCAAGAGACCAACGAGCGTTCTGTTGCTGCACATCATCTCTAGACACAAGGCCTCATCTCAACGCTCACAGTAGCACAGTTTCTGCTCTCCGCTCGGACAACACCAACAACAACGACTCGCAAGTTCTCTTAAGCTATGCTTTAAGCAAAGAGAAGCACTCCCGAAAACCAGAGTAAGTGTTTCGTTGTGGGTATTTTGTACAAGGTCAAAGGGAGTGCAACTAAGGGTGAGAAAGGTACATACACATATAACAGTAACATGTCAACAGCCGAGTCCCACGACCTCGAAGCCGATCCTCAGGTGGAGATCGACAATCTCAGTGTTATTCAGACAAATTTCATTGCGAGGGTTAATCAAACGGTGCGTAATTTCAGAAAGGATGGCGCAGATCCGAAAACAAAAGCTTATTTTCAAACGCGCTTACAAACTTTGCAACGGTTCTTAGGTGAATTTGAGCAAAATCATCAACGTTTACTAATACTTCGATGTCCAAGTACGCATAGTTATGTGTCCAGCGAAGTGGCCTTTCGCTTTGATGAAGACTATACAACGGCATTCAGCATCATATCAGAGGCCTACGAAAATGTATGTCCAAGAGCACCACCGGTACAGCAGAATCCGGAGCCAGCAAATCCATCTGTATCATCAGTGCAATTGCCCAAGCTACCTGTACCGACATTTACAGGCAAGTTTGTGGATTGGCCGGCATTTCACGATGCATTTGTTCAACTCATCCATAACAACCAGAAACTGTCCGACGTCCAAAGGTTTCATTTCCTGAAGCAAGCTCTTCCCTCGGATCGCGACGAGGATATTCAGCAGATGGCGCTTGCGGGAAATAACTATGCAACAGCTTGGAGTCTCGTCCTCAAGCGATACGACAACAAACGGCTGCAGTTTATGTACCATATGAACGGTTTGTATGACTTGCCACAGTTGACAAAGGAGCAGTCTGCTGATATAAAACATATGCTTAATGTTGCGACGGTTTGTCTCAATGCTTTCAAGAATCTAGATGTTCAGCATTGGATGGCTCATCATCTCACTTCCAGACTGCCAAGCACGACACTGCAAGCTTGGGAGCTCCATCTCGGTAGCTCTGCCGAGCTTGCCACATTTTCTCAGCTACAATCATTTCTCAACGACCGTCTCGTCAGCATCGATGTGTTCGAAAATCGAGGCCACTCCACGACGCGGACACCTGTGCCGCAGCCTGTCAATCAAAGGCACCCGAAGAAGTCAGTTGGCAACGTAACATACAAGGGCAACAGTTTCCACGCCAAGACTGCGGTTGCCGAACACACTCGCTGCCCTTACTGTAGCGACAGTCACAATCTTCGGCATTGCCCGGACCTTTTGTCCAAGGACTGCTTTGCAAGGAAAGCCATCGTCGATCATGCAAAGGCATGCCTCAACTGTCTGAGCCGTTCCCATGCACTTTCAAAATGTACCAGTAAAAGGAACTGCACGCAGTGTGGTCAAAGACACCATACACTGCTGCACTTCCCAACTCCTGCTCAGGTGGCAACACAGCCTCACGGAGCCTCCCATAGCGCTCGTTCCGGTAACTCCTGGCAGTATACAACGAGCGACTCATCTGGCAGGGCTACACCTACGCAACTCCACGCTAGGACCCCACTTCCTACTCAGAGCACTGCACAGCCTCTCCCAGTTGTTCCCAACACTAGTTCCGGTGGTCATCCACAGTCTGCAGCGACCGACTCGTCTGTGAGAACACACTCTGCGCAACTAGTCTCCGCTACGGCAACGCATCACGGACCCAGCACTGTCCTTCTGGCCACTGCCCTGGTCACAATCCACAACCCCCACACTGGCCAATCAGCTGTGGTACGTGCGTTAGTGGATTCAGGCTCGGAAGGAACCCTCATTACAGAGCACACAGTGCAGGCTCTCAACCTCAAGCGGCATCCAATTTCGGCAGAAATCTCTGGAGTTGGGACCACCTCCAAGAACAGGTGTACCTACACTACAGAATTGTCATTAAGTTCTTGTACTTCGCAGTTTCGTACTACCATTGATACTGCGTTTATACTTAAAACGCTTACATCGCAATTACCTTCAAAATCCATCAAATTGCAGCAATGTCCTCATTTGAACGGAATAGAACTCGCCGATCCCAGGTTCTACAAATCACAACGGATTGATCATCTGCTGGGAGCGGACGTAATCCCACAGATCCTGCTTTCAGATATCCGCAGAGGAAAGGAGAACCAACCAATTGCACAGCACACCCAGCTGGGCTGGATAGTCTTTGGTCGAGCCACTTCCACACGCTCACACGCTGTCACCATTAGATGTCACCACAACAGGCTAGAGAATCTCGTCCAGAAATTCTTCGAAATGGAGCATCTCGGTTCTGCAAAACAGCTCACACCAGAAGAGCGATGGTGCGAGGAGCATTTTAAACGAACTCACATCCGTCAACGAAACGGCAAGTATTTGGTACGGTTACCACTTAAGCGTTTGTTTGACCCTTCGCAGGTGCTAGGCAAATCACGTCAAATCGCGATTAATCGATTCCAAATGCTTCAACGAAGATTCCAAAGGCAGCCGGAGCTGCAAGCCAAATATTCGGAAGTCATGAAGGAGTACTTTCAACTAGGCCAGGTGACCAAAGTAACAACCAAGGAGCAGCAGCATTGCATCATTAGCAAGGAGAATGGAATCGAGTCCACATGTTGCACTTTGCCTCATCACGCAGTATTCAAAGAGGAAAGTGTCACTACTAAGGTTAGAGTAGTATATGACGCCTCCTGTAAAACGTCAAACGGAAAATCGCTCAATGACGTCCTATGCACCGGACCAGCGCTCCAAAACGATCTAGCCGGCGTGGTCCTGAATTGGCGTTTCCATCGTTTTGTTTTTGCTGCCGACATTCAGAAGATGTATAGATGCATTGACATGAATGCAGAGGATTCGCAATATCAACGCATCTTTCGGCATGACGAACACAACCAAGTAGCTGAGTATTATCTCAACACAGTTACGTTTGGAACCGCTTCAGCTCCTTACACAGCCATTCGCGTCATACATCAACTGGCGCAGGATGAACGAGACCGATACCCACTCGCGGAAAGGGTCCTTCGACACGAAATATACGTGGGCGACGTACAAAGCGGAGCTTCCACTCGCGAAGGAGCATTAGAAATTCAAAATCAATTGATCGGAGCCTTAAGATCAGCAGGAATGGAGCTTCGAAAATGGTCTGCGAATGACGCTTCTCTGCTACAAGACATACATCCAGACCATTTATCTCATAAGACATTATTAGAGTTTGAGTACCAAGATCCCGTTAAAACCTTAGGCCTCTATTGGCATCCACATCAAGACTATTTTGGGTTCAAGATAAATTTTGAAATCAGTCACGCACATACTAAACGTTCTTTACTTTCCACAGTCGCCCGACTGTACGACCCATTAGGTTTCATCACGCCCTGTGTCATGACCGCGAAGGCGATACTCAAGGACTCATGGATGGCCCGCATCAAACGCAACGATGGCAGCCTAGCACAACTGGACTGGGATGAACCGCTGCCAACCGAACTGCTTGATAGATGGCAGGGATTCATACAGAACTTGCCATATGTCGAGCAAATTCAAGTACCACGATGGCTGCGCTTCAACATCCACGAGCTTGCGTCATTACAGCTACATGTTTTCTGCGATGGATCATCACTGGCGTATGCAGCATGTGCATATATTCGTGCAGAGCTACCAAACGGAATGATTCAAACTCATTTGCTAGCTGCACGCAGTCGAGTCACACCCACGAAACCGATCACAATTCCACGAGTCGAACTTTCGGGTGCGCTGCTGGCAGTTAAACTGGCAAAATGGATCCGGGACCAACTTCGCACTGCAGGACCACCTATGGCAACCTTCTATTGGTCAGATGCTACTATCGTTTTGTTTTGGATAAATGGAGATCCCCTCCGATGGCAAACCTTTGTGTCAAATCGCGTTGGACAGATTTTGGAGCATAGTACATCAACTCAGTGGAGACATGTACCTACTGCGGTAAACCCAGCGGACTGCGCAACTCGTGGCTTAACACCACAAGAGTTAGCAGTACATCCATTATGGTGGTCTGGACCATCATGGCTACAGCAGCCGGAAAGCCAATGGCCGGCAAACGGAGTTCCCAGTCAGGACATTGACAGGACTATAATCGAGGAGAAACCATCAGTTTTGTTCCAAAATGCTGTGCAAGTCTCGGAGGCTCCAGAAGCCTTCATCCAAAACTCGTCCTCATACGACAGGTTAATATCAGTCATGGCATATGTTCTACGGTTTATACATAACATTCAAGCCAAACGGGACAAACTGTCTGGACCACTGAGTGTGCAGGAGCTCGACAACGCTTTAATTCATCTCGTTCGCAGCATTCAACAGGAGGTCTACGCGACAGAGATATTGAGGTTGAAGGGAAACAAGGCACTATCGGGCACACACAAGCTGTGTCAATTATCCCCATTTCTAGATGACCAACAAATTCTACGAGTCAGAGGTCGACTGCGAAATGCAATGCACCTTCCGATAAGCCAGCGACAACCAATGATCATTCCCAATCATCATCATTTTACCGATCTCGTCGTGCGTAATGCCCACCGTCTCGCACTCCACGGCGGCACCGAATTAACGCTGGCCACTATTCGACACAAATTCTGGATAGTCAACGGAAAACAAACTGTCAAACGCATTCTTCGACAATGCGTCCGATGTTTTCGTCACCGACCGAAACCAGCAGCACAATTGATGGCCGATCTTCCCCTACATAGAGTCAATCCGCCAACTCGTGCATTCATCGCCACCGGAGTGGACTATACAGGCGCGTTCGAAATTCAAGCATCCAGATTCCGTGGACACACAAACTACAAGGCGTATATCGCAGTTTTCATCTGTTTGGCTACAAAGGCAATTCATCTTGAAGCGGTCACGGGCTTAACCACCGAACACTTTCTCATGGCCCTACAACGTTTCATCGCGCGTCGGGGCTACTGTCAACACATGTATAGCGACTGCGGCACGAACTTCATTGGTGCCGACCGGGCTCTTCAAACCTGGCAAATACATTTGAAACGAGAGCTAACCACAACTGTAATACCTGCTTTAGCGGCCCGAAACGTCCAATGGCATTTTAATCCACCGCATAGTCCTAATTTCGGAGGCCTTTGGGAGGCAAATGTAAAGTCTGTTAAAACACATCTCTATCGAGCCTTTTCAGGATATAAAATGACCTACGAACAACTTGCTACCGTGCTAACACAAATTGAAGCCTGTTTAAATTCCAGGCCATTATGTCCACTAAGCGCGGAGCCGGAGGACCTAGCTGTCCTCGCCCCGGCACATTTTCTTATTGGAGATTCATTATTAGCACCGCCGGATGTAACGACAAGGGATGTTCCACTCACAGTCCAATTTCTGGAAGGACAGAAAATGATCCGGCAATTTTGGAAACGTTGGAGTTCGGATTGGCTATCACATCTTCAAGCCCGTCCAAAGTGGCGACATGAAACCGACAATCTACAAGTCAGCGATCTAGTAATTGTCAAGGATGACCGACTGCCACCCAACGAGTGGAAACTGGGAAGGATAATAGAAGTTCACCCTGGAGCTGACAGTTTAGTCAGAGTCGCAACTGTTAAAACAGCATCAGGCGTATACAAACGATCGGTCTCTAAACTATGTCGGCTACCGTTGCCACAGACCTCAGAATAATCCTACCACCGTTGCTAGCTCTATTCGACCATACATGTACCATAACGAACACTTTATTTATTCACAGAGCATTCACATGTGACATCCTTTGGTTTCTAATACTGGTCCCAGTATTGGGGCGGCATGGATGGTTTTCTAAGGGTTAAACTACAAAGAGAGTGAGAGCGCTCTAACTGCGATTGCCCACTCGGAGAACGGCGTCGTTTCATGCTAGGGCGGCGTAACCTCGTTTCCGATCACCATGAAGAGTCTTCGTTTGCGTTTCGACGAAATCACAACGACAATTAGCAGTTGCAGCCGGCCGCGCTTAAACCCGTATTACCCATTACATTGTACTCTATACGCGATTAAGATTAAAGTTTAAGTTGATTGAAGTCCAAATGAATAAATCTCGAATTGTCTATATCGTGTAGTACATTATTAAACGCAAAGATTCCCCAGAGCATTTCTGCTCAACATTGAAATCTCGTATCGAGGATTTCACAACAGTTATATTATGGATATATTTAATTATTGAAAACCCATTTACTATAGCAACTTTCTTATAAATTGATAATTCTTTTTTATTTTCGTAAATTCCCTTTTTTATATAACAGGAAGTTGCTCCCGTATCTATCAAAACTTTTAATTCTCTGTTTATTTTTTTATCTACTCTTTTTAAGTAGGGCAGACCTACTTCGGGGGCTGATCTAAAAAATGGTCCTCCTCAATCTTATTTATCCGCATTGCTTTATTAGCCGGTTGTTCCGACGTTTCATTTGGTTTACGTTTCTGCGCTTGATTTGCGTTAGATTGATTATTCGGTACTACGTTTGCCCTAAAATGCTGAGCTTGGTTATAATTGTTATTATTTCTCCTACAATAATCATTAGTGATCTCCCGATAATATCTTTTATTATTATTATTATTATTTCCCCTGAATTGATTGCTGTTCTGTCGGTTCTGGATTTGTAATGATTCGTCTACATCCATTGGTTCTGGGGCCTGATTTTGTTGTCTATTACCCAAGAAATAGGGTTGTCCCCATGACATGTTATTCCTCTGAAAATCCCTATTTTGGTCGAATGGTGAACTATTAGTCCTTGGTTGTCGTTGGTTGAATCTTAATGTATTGTAATTATTATTCCCTGAATTTCTGGGGCGACTGAATTGGTAGGCAAATTGGGCCCGAATGTTATTTGATTGCAATTCCTGTACCTTTGCCAAGGCATTCGGTAAATCTGGGGGATTCAATGAAAATAGGATTTCTGCAATGCCGCCGTTTAGGCCAGTGTCAGAAATGCGTAAGGCATTGTCTCTAATTTTTATACCCGATACTCAAAATGAGTATTGGGGTATATTAGATTTGTGGTAAAAGTGGATGTGTGTAACGTCCAGAAGGAAGCGTTTCCGACCCCATAAAGTATATATATTCTGGATCAGCATCAATAGCCGAGTCGATTGAGCCCTGTCTGTCCGTCTGTCCGTCTGTCCGTCCGTCCGTCCGTCTGTCCGTCCCCTTCAGCGCCTAGTGCTCAAAGACTATAAGATCTAGAGCAACGATGTTTTGGATCCAGACTTCTGTGATATGTCACTGCTACAAGTATATTTCAAAACTTCGCCCCGCCCACTTCCGCCCCCACAAAGAACGAAAATCTGTGGCATCTACATTTTTAAAGATACGATAAAACCAAAAACGCAGAATCGTAGAGGATGACTATATGTTCTAGAGTGTAAAATCTCAACCAGATCGTATAATTATTATAGCCAGAATCAAGAAAACAATTTCATTCTTTCTCGCTCTGTCTCTCTCTAACACACAGGTTTCATGGTCGGTTTTGCCAATTGCAAAATATGAGTTCAAGGATCTCAGAACCTATAAGAGCCAGAGCAACCAAATTTGGTATCCACACTCCTGTGATATCGGACCTTGACCGTTTCGTGTCCAAATTTCGCCACACCCCCTTCCGCCCCCGCAAAGGACGAAAATCTGGGGCATCCACAAATCTCAGAGACTATTAAGGCTAGAGTAACCAAATTTGGTATCCGCACTTTTGTTAGATCTCACTATAAGCCGTATATCTCAGAATTTCGCCTCACCCCCTTCCGCCCCCACAAAAGACGAAAATCTGTTGCATCCACAATATTGCAGATTCGAGAAAACTAAAAACGCAGAATCATAGATAATGACCATATCTATCAGATTGCTGAATCTGGATCAGATCGGATCATTTTTGTAGCCAAAAGCAAGAAATCAATTTTCAGTGGCTACGCAGCGCCCGACGTCACGCTCAGACTGATTTTCTGTCTCTCTCGCACGCACTCTTTGTCGTGTCGTTTAAGATTAGCGGCGTCTGCCGGAGGAGAGCCATACTGACTTAGTATCGGGTATAACTGTAGAGTTGCGGTGTCCGCAGCAACTCACAACGTTCCACCTCGTTTTATTTGATTCTTTTGTGATTTCACTGTCCTTTCCGTGAGTCATTATTGTCTTATTTATTAACAAGGTCAATTTCTTGTTAACCTCGTTATAGAAATCTATTATTGAAAGGTTCCCTTGTCGGAGAACGCTTAACTCCTGTTCTATTATGTAAATTGGTCTGTTGTCACTGTAAACAAAGTCAAGTGGTGAAAGTATGGCATCAAAATTTAAAACTGTCCCGTGGTTGGTCAGTGCGTCATGTGCTGGTCCTGTAATTTTGTTTCTTAAAATTATTAAGGCAATATAATATTGCTTACTTCCTTTCTTATATAATTTCACTGCAGTTTCTGCAGCTTCCCTCCATCCTACGTATTGGTTCAATCCACCATTGAAAATTGGTAGGGATTCTATTACCTTTAATGTGGTGTCATCTTGTATTGTCTCGTCTATTGTTTCTGCCTGATAATCTAATACCTGATCGGATTTAGTTTCTATTTGTTGTTTCAAATTTACTATTTGCTCCTGTACTTGTGAAATTTGAAGTGCTATCAATTGTTTGACCAGATCTGCAGTGAGATCGGTCCTTGTTTGTGAGTTAATCATTTTTAGTTTTCCAAACTCTAAACTTAGTTGATCCACCTTAAATTTTTCTTATATGTTTGTTTTTATATTCTTGACCACCGCTGGGCTTAAACCTAATTGAACTTATATATTTAGTACTACAACTTTCGCTCACGAACTATCCGGTAGGGGTCGTCCTTCTTAGGGCCTTCCTTCTTGGTTTGGCTGACAGATCTTCGAACGGGTCTTCCTTCTTGATTTGGCTGACAGATCTTCGAACGGGTCTTCCTTCGTAAATTTCTTTGTTGTTTAACTGGGTCTTCTGGGGGTCTTCCTTCTTTGGTTTAGATGATAGTTTCACTTTCTTTGTGTTTTGTTTTGATTGGTTTTGTTTAAAGATTGTGGTTTTTTTTGGTTTTTTTGTATTTTTGAATTGTCTTGATTAGCTTTTCTTGTATTTATTTTTGCACACCCTAAGCTCCGGTGGGGCCAATTAAATACTCTGCGGTAGCGGTTTGCGTTTTTAAAAAGTTTTTATTTAACTTCTAAGTTTACAGATATAGATTTAAGTTGAGGGTCACAAAGGATTCCGGACAAAGGGTTTGCGCGATCTTAGTTTTTAGCTCGACTTTTCGGTGTCGCTTCTGGATCAAGACTGACTTGAACTTTTTGATCTTTGCATCGTCGATCCCTTTCGGGAATAGTTTTTCTATAAACATTTCAATTGATTTCGCCATCCCGAGTATTGGATTTCGTCATCCAAAGAGAGAACTGTAAAATGCCTAAAGTGCAGGATCTGCAGAAAGCCGGGTGTGAGATTGTTTATGAGAAGCCGGGTGTGGGCAAACATTGTTTTTCCATTTAGGCGAGTGTCAAAGATTGGGATTGTGGCGGGAGCCATTGAGATTGTACATCTTAGAAATCAATTAGGCGGAGGCCCAAGATTGAAATTGTTTTCGTTTTGGAAAGCCAAAGATTGTTTACAACTCGTATAAGAGCTCAATAGAATTGGGTACGTTAACTTACATAGGTCTTCAGCTATGTGCTACATTCGACTTATCGTTGATCGGTATCGATATGTGGATGGGACGGGGCCGAAATAAGAACACAATATTATTTAGTTTTATATTCATATTTGTTTAACAGCTTGTCAAATATTTGGTAGATCTATGTTCTATTCACATCTAGACTCAGAATCAAACGAGAGAGAGAGAGAGAGCGCGCCATATACAAGAGTAGAAACACACCAAATTTTGCCCGACTATGCTCTCAACATTTTGGAGAGTTTGATCGCTGTTGCTTTTGTTGGCACATAATAACGTTGATAACGTTAGGGATGGCAAATGTCATGTAAAATTGTAACAGCTGGGAAGTTATTGCTACTGATATTTTCGAATATAATCATAATTATGTGTGATTGTTCTCGTTAGTAAGGAGGGAACTCACTGGCTGAGAGAGAGAGAGATTCCAGCGAGATTCCAACAGAGATTTGAGCTCATGTGTTGGACTTTCACCAAGAATAGTAACTACTACAAAGTGGCAGATTGGCAGCAGTAAGTCCTGCTCATTCTAGGCCCCAATTAATATAGCCACAACTGCTGTCCAAACTGGCTAACTTATCAGTTAACGGCGAAGGGCAGCACGTTAATGGCCTGGCATACGCTTGGGATCGACAATTACATGGCACAAAAAAAAAACCGCAAATGGATGTGGCCGGAGCATGGAACCTGGAACTTGCCACATCATGACGAGCTTACCGCCAGCAGAGCGAGGCTAATTTTGATGGCGTGATCTCGTGTCCCGCACAGAGATCCCCCTTAAACCTATCAAAGTTAATGGTACTTGAGCGGGAAAAGTTTTTGCCAGTTTTGCATTGTTTTATAATCAACTTGCACATAATTTATATGCACAAAAGTTGCTCCTTAAGAAGCTGTCTTTCCTAGCTTTCCCTTTTCCGCTCTCTTCTCTCTCTCTCTCTCAGTCTATTTATCTGACAAAAGGGAGCCGCAATGAGCAGAGGTTAACCGAGACACACCCACACACACACCCACACCACACACACACACATAAACACACACATTTAGAGCTAAAACTAATCTCAACAAATTATCTTTCTAGCATTCAGAGTTTGTCCGTTGCCTACATTCTGGGTTGGTTGCATTTTCCTTTTTATTTTTTGCCAGCGACGGAGAGCAAAGAGAAAGTTTCGAGTGTGGATGGCGGTGCGCTGCTGCTGGTGCCTGGACTGTGTGCAGAAAGTTGATGCGATTATGATTTTCAATTTCCAGCAGTCAACGCTGAGAAGCGAGAATAGACATAAAGTCCTGCTGCTCCAGGGATAGGACAAGACAGGACAGGACAGAACAGAACGGAACGGAACGGGACAGAGCAAACACAACCGCAGGGCAGAAGGAAGAACTATAGCAAATATAATAGATGGATAATGTTGAGTGAGCGGCGGAGAAGGGCGTGGATAAGGAGAAGCAACGTCTGCTTGCTGCGGCCAACAATAAATTGAGTTTTGCGAGTCCGAGTCCAAGTCTAAGTCCGAGTCAAACCGAGGCTGAAGCTGCCGAAAGGCGGCAGCTGTTCCACTCCCAAACAGTGGCGACAAATCCTCAGCACAGTTATAACATTTACCGTTGGCCAGCAAACTGCCAGCAGCAGCATTAGGAGTGGAGTGAAACTCGCAAGAGAGAGGGCTTGAGAGGGTGAAACCAACCGAACTGTGTACGTAATACGTATGAAAGCGAGAGGCATTGGCGATGCACAGTGGTCCACGGAATGACAGGATTGAAACAGCTTAATTTGCACAGTGAGTGTCGAAGCTGTTTGATTGTATTGTACTCTACTTTGGTAGCCCGTATTTCGACCTTTCTCTGGAGTAACTACAGTACATATCCTTTCAATTGAGACCAGGAATGAGTTTCTTTGTGCCATGCATTGTACTTCATATTGTGTTATATTTATTTGTATAACACTTCCGCTTTCTGGCTTTTCTGTATTCTGCTGAGGTGCTTTAAGCTGAGCTTTAAGTCCTTTCAAAACTTTGGTGCAGAAAATACACAAATAAAAAACATTTTGTTCACATATTTTATTTATACAAAAATTACACATTTTATGTATGTGTGTGTGTTCCCACACTCCGTAGATGGGTCTCCAGTCCAGGTCTGGCTCTGGCGCTGGCTCCGTATCCTCCATTTCCGCTCCGTTTCCCCAGCCAGCAGCAGGGGCCACCGTCATCTGGACCTGTCGATGCCCCATACAGAGGCAGACACTGGGAGAAATAGTCTACTAATAACTTTTCTTTAAGATAAGTAGCAAAAAATTGTACACATGTCATTTTTGTCAGTGTAGAGTGACGGTATACCAACATACTCTTTGTTCGAGCTCATCCATCCATACTTGAGCGCCTTTTCTCCAAGTGTAGCAGCAACCACAGCAGAATCGAACGATGCTTGGCCCTGATGCAGATACAGAGGCAGCTGGTCAGGTAATTACGTAAATGAAATCAGAATCGAGGTAAGCTGCATAATGCAGTCGGACGAAGAGGGGGGCAGGAAAATTGAATGACCAGTTGATCTGGGAGGAGGTGAAGGTGGGGCTGCAGCTGGGACTGTGGGTTGTGTGTGGCCCGAGGGTGTGGCTTGCCAATTGTTTTCCTGTGGGTCCACCAGGACATGTGGCCGCCGGCCAGCACTTGATGCGGCTGTGCGAGTGTAATGGAAGATGGAACGGATATTTCGGGTTCGATTGTATAATCGGTTCACAGTCATCTGTTCCAAGAGAAGTTTAGCCCCGAGGGGTCATAATTGCAATGACAATTCCAGCACAGAGAAGGGAATACGTTCATTTCTCATCTCCCAGTCATTGCTTTGGCATGAAAGCTCTTCAGTAACGTTTCGTTCTGTCATCTTGAAAAGAGTTCAAGATGAAAATAAAAAGCGGAAAAGCGGAAACGCAAAAAACGGAAACAAATTGCAAGCCACTTTCATTCCTGGTAGGACGCCGCTGGGTGCACGAGGGGAGGTCTGTATAATGCGATTGAAATGCCGATGGAAGAGGGTAAGGGTAAACCTTTTTTTGTGCAACTGTGCGAATGCGCAATGTGACGTAAAGCAGACGAAATGAAATGAATTTAATTATGAAAAATCGCATCGCCCTCGATGGAGTACTTAAAAAATACAATAAATCATTTGACATCACAACCAAGAGTGGAATTAATCAAATTTTTGCCAGAAGTTTCCACTCGAATCCACTGAATCGAAAGGCAAATAATGAAGAAATGAACAAAAGATAGAGCCGATGACAAATCTATCAAGTGTCTGCAATGATAATTTTTTGTGCTGCTTTATTTGCTGAGTCTTTCCTCCCTCCCCACCTGAGTCGCGCTCCCTTCAATCTCCGCCCAAACCAAACCCAATTTCCGCCAAAGAAATCAATGGCGTGACACGCTGGCAGGGGCGGGGTAGCCTGGCTGCCTGGGGCGGCCTTTCAATCCATAAAAAAAACGAGGGGGAACGTTGTGAGTTGCTGCGGACACCCGATACTAAGTCAGTATGGCTTTCCTCCGGCAGACGCTGCTAATATTAAACGATACGACAAAGAGTGCGTGCGAGAGAGACAGAAAATCAGTCTGAGCGTGACGTCGGGCGCTGCGTAGCCAGTGCAAATTGATTTGTTCCTTTTGGCTATACAAATTATCTGATCTGGTCCAGATTCAGCAATCTGATAGATATGGTCGTTATCTATGATTCTGCGCTTTTAGTTTTCTCGAATGTGCAATATTGTGGATGCGACAGATTTTCGTCCTTTGTGGGGGCGGAAGGGGGTGGGGCGAATTTCTGAGATAAACGTTTTATAGTGAGATCTAACAGAAGTGCGGATACCAAATTTGCTTGCTCTAGCCTCAATAGTCTCTGAGATTTGTGGATGCCCCAGATTTTCGTCATTTGCGGGGGCGGAAGGGGGTGTGGCGAAATTTGGACATGAAACGGTCAAGGTCCGATATCACAGGAGTGTGGATACCAAATTTGGTTGCTCTGGCTCTTATAGGTTCTGAGATCCTTGAACTCATATTTTGCAATTGGCAAAACCGACCATGAAACCTGTGTGTTAGAGAGAGACCGAGCGAGAAAGAATGAAATTGTTTTCTTGATTCTGGCTATAATAATTATACGATCTGATTGAGATTTTACGATCTAGAACATATAGTCATCCTCTACGATTCTGCGTTTTTGGTTTTATCGTATCTTTAAAAATGTGGATGCCACAGATTTTCGTCCTTTGTGGGGGCGGAAGTGGGCGGGGCGAAGTTTTGAAATATTTTTGTAGCAGTGACATATCACAAAAGTCTGGATCCAAAACATCGTTGCTCTCGCTCTTATAGTCTTTGAGCACTAGACGCTGAAGAGGACGGACAGACGGACGGACGGACAGACATGGCTCAAAAACCTAGAATTTATTGAAATCTGTGGATTTTCCCAACCGAGAAAGTGAAAACGTTGTGAGTTGCTGCGGACACCGCAACTCTACGGTTATACCCGATACTAAGTCAGTATGGCTCTCCTCCGGCAGACGCCGCTAATATTAAACGACACGACAAAGAGTGCGTGCGAGAAAGACAGAAAATCAGTCTGAGCGTGACGTCGGGCGCTGCGTAGCCACTGCAAATTGATTTGTTCCTATTGGCTATAAAAATGATCTGATCTGATCCAGATTCAGCAATCTGATAGATATGGTCATTATCTATGATTCTGCGTTTTTAGTTTTCTCGTATCCTCAATATTGTGGATGTAACAGATTTTCGTTCTTTGTGGTGGCGGAAGAGGTTGGGGCGAAATTTTGAGATATACGTTTTATAGTGAGATCTAACTGGAGTGCGGATACCAAATTTGGTTACTCTAGCCTTAATAGTCTCTGAGATTTGTGAATATCCCCAGATTTTAATTTTTTGCGGGGGCGGAAGGGGGTGTGGCGAAATTTTGAAACAAACTCGTCTCGGTCCGATACATTAGGAGTGTGTATACCAAATTTGGTTGCTCTAGCTTTTGTAGTCTCTGAGATCTAGGCGCTAATGTTTTACTCTAAGCAAAGCCACCTATGCTATGTGTGTGTTAGAGAGAGACAGGGCGAGAAAAAATGAAATTGTTTTCTTGATGCTGGCTATAATAATAATACGATCTTTTTCAAATTCTGTAGTCTAAAAGATATGGTCATTCTCTACGATTCTGCGTTTTTAGTTTTATACTATCTTTAAAAATGTAGATGCCACAGATTTTCGTCCTTTGTGGGGGCGGAAGTGGGCGGGGCGAAGTTAAGAAATATTTTTGTAGCAGTGACATATCACAGAAGTCTGGATCCAAAACATCGTTGCTCTAGCTTTTATAGTCTTTGAGCACTAGGCGCTAATAGGGACGGACAGACGGACAGACGGACGGACGGACAGACGGACAGACAGACATGGCTCAATCGACTCGGCTATTGATGCTGATCAAGAATATATATACTTTATGGCGTCGGAAACGATTCCTTCTGGACGTTACACACATCCACTTTTACCACAAATCTAATATACCAATACTCATTTTGAGTATCGGGTATAAAAATGGGTAATTTCCTTGCACTATGCCATTTTTCTCTCAGTGTAGAATATAAATAATATCTCAGAAATTAAAGACAACCGCTGGTTCCGTTCCTTCCCCAATTTTAGATACCCTGCCGTTCATAGCAATATCAGTGTCATCCCATGTGCCATCGCAGGAGATTGAAGAGAGTGATTTCTCCGATTGAAGCGTAATATATACGATATAGTACTAATCGAAAGGTGAGTCCTAACGAGTGCACTCATTTGGAGTTTACGCCGGAAGCCTTCCATGGCTGTATCTTTTCCATCTATCAAATAATTCCGATCCAATTTTTCAACTCCAATCTAATTATACCCGATACTCAAAATGAGTATTGGGGTATATTAGATTTGTGGTAAAAGTGGATGTGTGTAACGTCCAGAAGGAATCGTTTCCGACCCCATAAAGTATATATATTCTTGATCAGCATCAATAGCCGAGTCGATTGAGCCATGTCTGTCTGTCCGTCTGTCCGTCCGTCCGTCTGTCCGTCCGTCCGTCTGTCCGTCCCCTTCAGCGCCTAGTGCTCAAAGACTATAAGAGCTAGAGCAACGATGTTTTGGATCCAGACTTCTGTGATATGTCACTGCTACAAAAATATTTCAAAACTTCGCCATGCTCACTTCCGCCCCCACAAAGAACGAAAATCTGTGGCATCCACAATTTTAAAAACATGAGAAAACCAAAAACGTAGAATTGTAGAAAATTACCATATCTTTAAGACTGCGGAATCTGAATTGGATCGTATTATTATTATAGCCAGCATCAAGAAAACAATTTCATTTTTTCTCGCCCTGTCTCTCTCTAACACACACATAGCATAGGTGGCTTTGCTTAGAGTAAAACATTAGCGCCTAGATCTCAGAGACTACAAAAGCTAGAGCAACCAAATTTGGTATACACCCTCCTAATGTATCGGACCGAGACGAGTTTGTTTCAAAATTTCGCCACACCCCCTTCCGCCCCCGCAAAGGATGAAAATCTGGCGATATTCAAAAATCTCAGAGACTATTAAGGCTAGAGTAACCAAATTTGGTATCCGCACTCCTGTTAGATCTTACTATAAAACGTGTATCTCAAAATTTCGCCCCACCCCCTTCCGCCCACACAAAGGACGAAAATCTGTTGCATCCACAATATTGCATATTCGAGAAAACTAAAAACGCAGTATCATAGATAATGACCATATCTATCAGATTGCTGAATCTGGATCAGATCAGATCATTTTTAGGATCCAATAGGAACAAATCAATTTGCAGTGGTTACGCAGCGCCCGACGTCACGCCCAGACTGATTTTCTGTCTCTCTCGCACGCACTCTTTGTCGTGTCGTTTAATATTAGCGGCGTCTGCCGGAGGAGAGCCATACTGACTTAGTATCGGGTATAACCGTAGAGTTGCGGTGTCCGCAGCAACTCACAACGTTCCCCCTCGTTTTGTTATACCCGATACTCAAAATAAGTATTGGGGTATATTAGATTTGTGGTAAAAGTGGATGTGTGTAACGTCCAGAAGGAATCGTTTCCGACCCCATAAAGTATATATATTCTTGATCAGCATCAATAGCCGAGTCGATTGAGCCCTGTCTGTCTGTCCGTCTGTCCGTCCGTCCGTCCGTCCGTCCGTCCGTCCGTCCGTCCGTCCCCTTCAGCGCCTAGTGCTCAAAGACTATAAGAGCTAAAGCAACGATGTTTTGGATCCAGACTTCTGTGATATGTCACTGCTACAAAAATATTTCAAAACTTCGCCCCGCCCACGTCCGCCCCCACAAAAGACGAAAATCTGTGGCATCTACATTTTTAAAGATGGTATAAAACTAAAAGCGCAGAATCGCAGAAGATGACTATATCTTCTAGAGTGCAAAATCTGAGCCAGATCGTATAGTTATTATAGCCAGAATCAAGAAAACAATTTCATTCTTTCTCGCTCTGTCTCTCTCTAACACACAGGTTTCATGGTCGGTTTTGCCAATTGCAAAATATGAGTTCAAGGATCTCAGAACCTATAAGAGCCAGAGCAACCAAATTTGGTATCCACACTCCTGTGATATCGGACCTTGACCGTTTCGTGTCCAAATTTCGCCACGAAATTCTGGGGCATCCACAAATCTCAAAGACTATTAAGGCTAGAGCAACCAAATTTGGTATCCGCACTTCTGTTAGATCTCACTATAAAACGTATATCTCAAAATTTCGCCCCACCCCCTTCCGCCCCCACAAAAGACGAAAATCTGTTGCATCTACAATATTTGACATTCGAGAAAACTAAAAACGCAGAATCATAGATAATGACCACATCTATCGGATTGCTGAATCTGGGTCAGATCGGATCATTTTTGTAGCCAAAAGGAACAAATTAATTTGCAGTGGCTACGCAGACCCCGACGTCACGCTCAGACTGATTTTCTGTCTCTCTCGCACGCACTCTTTGTCGTGTCGTTCAATATTAGCGGCGTCTGCCGGAGAGAGCCATACTGACTTAGTATCGGGTATAACTGTAGAGTTGCGGTGTCCGCAGCAACTCACAACGTTCCACCTCGTTTTGAATATCGTTTCATTGGTGTTCTATATTTTCCCTTTACGGAATGCTCCTTTATTGATGTCACACGGTTACGAGTACATTAGATGGGGCCTTGGGCCGTTCATTTATAGGCCAAACTCAAAACTCGTTGCGGACATTGAAGTCCTTATAGTCCCAGCCACTGGCAGTACCTTCTGCTGTGGATCCAACAGCACCTGGAGTGGCATCAGGGGAGTTGATGTAGATGGTGCCCTGTCCTGGCTTGCCCGATTCGTAGGCCTTGCCTCCGACTCCTTGCAGCTTCCGTTGATGACCACGTTTCCAGCTGGGATTAGAGACAAAGGGATGGCAAGAGGCTAGGAAGGGACCCCCGCTGGTCGGCTTACCTGAGGCCAGGCAGACCAGAACAGAGACAATAGCAAAGGCAAGGCTTAGATGCATCATTCTCGATCTGTGTGCAGGCGAAATGTAGTCGGAACACGGCAAAGCAGATCGCTTTTAAACATTCTCAACAGCTTTGAGTCGAGACTGGAGAAATGCCCCCAAACCAGTTCGATTGACAGGTAATTCTTTGAAATGAGTTTTCCACGAAGCTCACAGCTATCGAGCTTTGATTAATTTATTTAGATCAACTTTTAGGTCGTCGCCCCAGCACCGCGGTGCACCGGTTCAACCCCGAATGTTGCAACCGACGCAGTCGTCGTTGCGCACAACGGTTCCTGGATAGCCCCGAGCCACCCAGATTGATGTACTGGCCACGAGGCTCCCACTGGCGTCTGTGGCGTCTTCCTATGTGCTGGGATCCGCCTGCCGACTGTTGCAATGTCCAGTCACCAGCCGAATCGTCGTCATCCTCATCTGATGCTTGGTGGCGGCGCCCCGGAGTGGTCTTTGGCTTGGGCTTGGCCGTCGTCTGACGTCCTTGTCCTCGGGGTGGTGTCTTATGGGTGGTGCTTGTCGTACGGCCATCGTTACAGTCTTTGCACTCACCCTTGATGGTCACTTTGCCAGCTGCAGAGTGAAAGATATTAGATGCGTCTAGTGGCCAGCCAACGGAAACTGACCTTGCCAGACACGTTTCTTTTATACCCGTCCCGATCGACAGAACGATCCGTAATATTTCTATAATAAATGCATCAAATAATCGTATATAAGACGAAGTAAATGCTTGCGAATGTAAATATATTTACTAGAACTGGAAAACGTACATAGATAGATATTTTCTAGACAAAACTTGAACTGTTAATGACTTTTGCTCATAGAGATTACGAAATCGCAATCGCAAATCAAGAAGGAAACATATGTGTTTGAAATCCAAATACTAACCCTAAAGCCAAGTCCATCAATCCAACAGAACGCAGAGATTCTATAAGATGGGTATGTGGGCTCTTTTTGATAAGAAATCGGACTAGAATCCCCACTTGGGCTTCGATGAAGACATCGCTAGGAATATTTATTTTCATCCCTATAGGCTGTGCGCTGGAAAATCCAGAATCAAATACGCAACAAAATAATAATATTATCGGCCTGAGCGACGAGCGGTGTTTTCCCAAGACCGCCTGGGTCTGGGGTTATCTGAAAGCCCACTGCACCTGAACCGAGTCGAGCGGAGTGGGGCGTATTCGATCCGACGCTAAGCTGACTATATAAGATAAGTATCAGTTGAGGCACTCGCCCAGAACCAGAACAAGTCTAGAGCAGATCCAGAAACAGAACCCAAACCAAAACCAGCATCAACATGAAGTTCTTCTCAGTTGTCACCGTCTTTCTGCTCGGTCTGCTCGCCCTAGCCAATGGTGAGTTAAACGTTTGATAAGCGTATGCCTTCAAAATTTACTATAATTTACGATTTTCCAGCTGTTCCCCTGTCGCCCGATCCCGGCAATGTGGTCATCAACGGCGACTGCAAGTACTGCAATGTCCATGGAGGAAAGTAGGGGCCTGCCGCCCTTGCCCGAATATCGACCGAAGGCCATACATAGATAAAAAACGAGGGGGAACGTTGTGAGTTGCTGCGGACACCGCAACTCTACAGTTATACCCGATACAAAGTCGGTATGGCTCTCTCCGGCAGACGCCGCTAATATTGAACGACACGACAAAGAGTGCGTGCGAGAGAGACAGAAAATCAGTCTGAGCGTGACGTCGGGGTCTGCGTAGCCACTGCAAATTGATTTGTTCCTTTTGGCTACAAAAATGATCCGATCTGACCCAGATTCAGCAATCTGATAGATATGGTCATTATCAATGATTCTGCGTTTTTAGTTTTCTCGAATGTGCAATATTGTGGATGCAACAGATTTTCGTCCTTTGTGGGGGCGGAAGGGGGTGGGGCGAAATTCTGAGATATACGTTTTATAGTGAGATCTAACAGAAGTGCGGATACCAAATTTGGTTACTCTAGCCTTAATAGTCTCTGAGATTTGTGGATGCGCCAGATTTTCGTCCTTTGCGGGGGCAGAACGGGGTGTGGCGAAATTCGGACACGAAACGGTCAAGGTCCGATATCACAGGAGTGTGGATACCAAATTTGGTTGCTCTGGCTCTTATAGGTTCTGAGATCCTTGAACTCATATTTTGCAATTGGCAAAACCGACCATGAAACCTGTGTGTTAGAGAGAGACAGAGCGAGAAAAAATGAAATTGTTTTCTTGATTCTGGCTATAATAATTATACGATCTGATTGAGATTTTACGATCTAGAACATATAGTCATCCTCTACGATTCTGCGTTTTTGGTTTTATCGTATCTTTAAAAATGTGGATGCCACAGATTTTCGCTCTTTGTGGGGGCGGAAGTGGGCGGGGCGAAGTTTTGAAATATTTTTGTAGCAGTGACATATCACAAAAGTCTGGATCCAAAACATCGTTGCTCTCGCTCTTATAGTCTTTGAGCACTAGGCGCTGAAGGGGACGGACAGACGGACGGACGGACAGACATGGCTCAAAAACCTACAATTTATTGAAATCTGTGGATTTTCCCAACCGAGAAAGTGAAAACGTTGTGAGTTGCTGCGGACACCGCAACTCTACGGTTATACCCGATACTAAGTCAGTATGGCTCTCCTCCGGCAGACGCCGCTAATATTAAACGACACGACAAAGAGTGCGTGCGAGAGAGACAGAAAATCAGTCTGAGCGTGACGTCGGGCGCTGCGTAGCCACTGCAAATAGATTTGTTCCTATTGGCTATAAAAATGATCTCATCTGATCCAGATTCAGCAATCTGATAGATATGGTCATTATCTATGATTCTGCGTTTTTAGTTTTCTTGTATCCTCAATATTGTGGATGCAACAGATTTTCGTCCTTTGTGGTGGCGGAAGAGGGTGGGGCGAAATTTTGAGATATACGTTTTATAGTAAGATCTAACTGGAGTGCGGATACAAAATTTGGTTACTCTAGCCTTAATAGTCTCTGAGATTTGTGAATATCCCCAGATTTTAGTTTTTTGCGGGGGCGGAAGGGGGTGTGGCGAAATTTTGAAACAAACTCGTCTCGGTCCGATACATTAGGAGTGTGGATACCAAATTTGGTTGCTCTAGCTTTTGTAGTCTCTGAGATCTAGGCGCTAATGTTTTACTCTAAGCAATGCCACCTATGCTATGTGTGTGTTAGAGAGAGACAGGGCGAGAAAAAATGAAATTGTTTTCTTGATGCTGGCTATAATAATAATACGAGCTTATTCAAATTCTGTAGTCTAAAAGATATGGTCATTCTCTACGATTCTGCGTTTTTGCTTTTCTCGTATCTTTAAAATTGTGGATGCCACAGATTTTCGTCCTTTGTGGGGGCGGAAGTGGGTGGGGCGAAATTTTGAAATATTTTTGTAGCAGTGTTATATCACAGAAGTCTGGATCCAAAACATCGTTGCTCTAGCTCATATAGTCTTTGAGCACTAGGCGCTAATAGGGACGGACAGACGGACAGACGGACGGACGGACAGACGGACAGACAGACGTGGCTCAATCGACTCGGCTATTGATGCTGATCAAGAATATATATACTTTATGGCGTCGGAAACGATTCCTTCTGGACGTTACACACATCCACTTTTACCACAAATCTAATATACCAATACTCATTTTGAGTATCGGGTATAAAAATGGGTAATTTCCTTGCACTATGCCATTTTTCTCTCAGTGTAGAATATAAATAATATCTCAGAAATTAAAGACAACCGCTGGTTCCGTTCCTTCCCCAATTTTAGATACCCTGCCGTTCATAGCAATATCAGTGTCATCCCATGTGCCATCGCAGGAGATTGAAGAGAGTGATTTCTCCGATTGAAGCGCAATATATACGATATAGTACTAATCGACAGGTGAGTCCTAACGAGTGCACTCATTTGGAGCTTACGCCGGAAGCCTTCCATGGCTGTATCTTTTCCATCTATCAAATAATTCCGGTCCAATTTTTCAACTCCAATCTAAATATACCCGATACTCAAAATGAGTATTGGGGTATATTAGATTTGTGGTAAAAGTGGATGTGTGTAACGTCCAGAAGGAATCGTTTCCGACCCCATAAAGTATATATATTCTTGATCAGCATCAATAGCCGAGTCGATTGAGCCATGTCTGTCTGTCCGTCTGTCCGTCCGTCCGTCTGTCCGTCCGTACGTCTGTCCGTTCCCTTCAGCGCCTAGTGCTCAAAGACTATAAAAGCAAGAGCAACGATGTTTTGGATCCAGACTTCTGTGATATGTCACTGCTACAAAAATATTTCAAAACTTCGCCATGCTCACTTCCGCCCCAACAAAGGACGAAAATCTGTGGCATCCACAACTTTAAAGACATGAGAAAACCAAAAACGTAGAATTGTAGAGAATGACCATACCTTTAAGACAGCGGAATCTGAATTGGATCGTATTATTATTATAGCCAGCATCAAGAAAACAATTTCATTTTTTCTCGCCCTGTCTCTCTCTAACACACACGTAGCATAGGCGGCTTTGCTTAGAGTAAAACATTAGCGCCTAGATCTCAGAGACTACAAAAGCTAGAGCAAACAAATTTGGTATCCACACTCCTAATATATCGGACCGAGACGAGTTTGTTTCAAAATTTCGCCACACCCCCTTCAGCCCCCGCAAAGGATGAAAATCTGGGGATATTCAAAAATCTCAGAGACTATTAAGGCTAGAGTAACCAAATTTGGTATCTGCACTCCTGTTAGATCTTACTATAAAACGTGTATCTCAAAATTTCGCCCCACCCCCTTCCGCCCACACAAAGGACGAAAATCTGTTGCATCCACAATATTGCATATTCGAGAAAACTAAAAACGCAGTATCATAGATAATGACCATATCTATCAGATTGCTGTATCTGGATCAGACCAGATCATTTTTAGGATCCAATAGGAACAAATCAATTTGCAGTGGCTACGCAGCGCCCGACGTCACGCTCAGACTGATTTTCTGTCTCTCTCGCACGCACTCTTTGTCGTGTCGTTTAATATTAGCGGCGTCTGCCGGAGGAGAGCCATACTGACTTAGTATCGGGTATAACCGTAGAGTTGCGGTGTCCGCAGCAACTCACAACGTTCCCCCTCGTTTTGTTATACCCGATACTCAAAATGAGTATTGGGGGATATTAGATTTGTGGTAAAAGTGGATGTGTGTAACGTCCAGAAGGAATCGTTTCCGACCCCATAAAGTATATATATTCTTGATCAGCATCAATAGCCGAGTCGATTGAGCCCTGTCTGTCTGTCCGTCTGTCCGTCCGTCCGTCCGTCCGTCCGTCCGTCCGTCCCCTTCAGCGCCTAGTGCTCAAAGACTATAAGAGCTAGAGCAACGATGTTTTGGATCCAGACTTCTGTGATATGTCACTGCTACAAAAATATTTCAAAACTTCGCCCCGCCCACTTCCGCCCCCACAAAGGACGAAAATCTGTGGCATCTACATTTTTAAAGATAGTATAAAACTAAAAACGCGGAATCGTAGAAGATGACTATATGTTTTAGAATGTAAGATCTCAACCAGATCGTATAATTATTATAGCCAGAATCAAGAAAACAATTTCATTCTTTCTCGCTCTGTCTCTCTCTAACACACAGGTTTCATGGTCGGTCTTTCCAATTGCAAAATATGAGTTCAAGGATCTCAGAACCTATAAGAGCCAGAGCAACCAAATTTGGTATCCACACTCCTGTGATACCGGACCTTGACCGTTTCGTGTCCAAATTTAGCCACACCCCGTTCCGCCCCCACAAAGAACGAAAATCTGTTGCATCCACAATATTGAGGATACGAGAAAACTAAAAACGCAGAATCATAGATAATCATCATATATATCAGATTGCTGAATCTGGATCAGATCAGATCATTTTTATAGCCAAAAGGAACAAATCAATTTGCACTGGCTACGCAGCACCCGACGTCACGCTCAGACTGATTTTCTGTCTCTCTCGCACGCACTCCTTGTCGTGTCGTTTAATATTAGCGGCGTCTGCCGGAGGAGAGCCATACTGACTTAGTATCGGGTATAACTGTAGAGTTGCGGTGTCCGCAGCAACTCACAACGTTCCCCCTCGTTTTTTATACCCGATACTCAAAATGAGTATTGGGGTATATTAGATTTGTGGTAAAAGTGGATGTGTGTAACGTCCAGAAGGAATCGTTTCCGACCCCATAAAATATATAAATTCTTGATCAGCATCAATAGCCGAGTCGATTGAGCCCTTTCTGTCTGTCCATCTGTCCGTCCGTCCGTCCGTCCGTCCGTCCCCTTCAGCGCCTAGTGCTCAAAGACTATAAGAGCTAGAGCAACGATGTTTTGGATCCAGACTTCTGTGATATGTCACTGCTACAAAAATATTTCAAAAATTTCGCCCCGCCCACTTCCGCCCCCACAAAGGACGAAAATCTGTGGCATCCACATTTTTAAAGATACGATAAAACCAAAAACGCAGAATCGTAAAGGATGACTATATGTTTTAGAATGTAAGATCTCAACCAGATCGTATAATTATTATAGCCAGAATCAAGAAAACAATTTCATTCTTTCTCGCTCTGTCTCTCTCTAACACACAGGTTTCATGGTCGGTCTTTCCAATTGCAAAATATGAGTTCAAGGATCTCAGAACCTATAAGAGCCAGAGCAACCAAATTTGGTATCCACACTCCTGTGATATCGGACCTTGACCGTTTCGTGTCCAAATTTCGCCACACCCCCTTCCGCCCCCGCAAAGGACGAAAATCTGGGGCATCCACAAATCTCAGAGACTATTAAGGCTAGAGTAACCAAATTTGGTATCCGCACTTCTGTTAGATCTCACTATAAAACGTATATCTCAGAATTTCGCCCCCCCCCTTCCGCCACCACAAAAGACGAAAATCTGTTGCATCCACAATATTGCACATTCTAGAAAACTAAAAACGCAGAATCATAGATAATGACCATATCTATCAGATTGCTGAATCTGGATCAGATCGGATCATTTTTGTAGCCAAAAGCAAGAAATCAATTTTCAGTGGCTACGCAGCGCCCGACGTCACGCTCAGACTGATTTTCTGTCTCTCTCGCACGCACTCTTTGTCGTGTGGTTCAATATTAGCGGCATCTGCCGCAGGAGAGCCATACTGACTTAGTATCGGGTATAACTGTAGAGTTGCGGTGTCCGCAGCAACTCACAACGTTTCACCTCGTTTTTATCTATGTATGGCCTTCGGTCGATATTCGTGCAAGGGCGGCAGGCCCCTACTTTCCTCCATGGACATTGCAGTACTTGCAGTCGCCGTTGATGACCACATTGCAAGGATCGGGCGACAGGGGAACAGCTGGAAAATCGTAAATTATATTAAATTTTGAAGGCATACGCTTATCAAACGTTTAACTCACCATTGGCCAGGGCGAGCAGACCGAGCACAAAGACGGTGACAACTGAGAAGAACTTCATGTTGATGCTGGTTTTGGTTTGACTTGGTTAGACTTGTTCTGGTTCTGGGCGAGTGCCTCAACTGATACTTATCTTATATAGACAGCTTAGCGTCGGATCGAATACGCCCCACCGCAGAATCGTAGAAGATGACTATATCTTCTAGAGTGCAAAATCTGAACCAGATCGTATAGTTATTATAGCCAGAATCAAGAAAACAATTTCATTCTTTCTCGCTCTGTCTCTCTATAACACACAGGATTCATGGTCGGTTTTGCCAATTGCAAAA
Source organism: Drosophila miranda (assembly GCF_003369915.1). Taxonomy (NCBI): domain Eukaryota; kingdom Metazoa; phylum Arthropoda; class Insecta; order Diptera; family Drosophilidae; genus Drosophila; species Drosophila miranda. The sequence goes on from NW_022881614.1 coordinate 13,114,813, forward strand.
TATGAGTTCAAGGATCTCAGAACCTATAAGAGCCAGAGCAACCAAATTTGGTATCCACACTCCTGTGATATCGGACCTTGACCGTTTCGTGTCCAAATTTCGCCACACCCCGTTCCGCCCACGCAAAGGACGAAATTCTGGGGCATCCACAAATCTCAAAGACTATTAAGGCTAGAGTAACCAAATTTGGTATCCGCACTTCTGTTAGATCTCACTATAAAACGCATATCTCAGAATTTCGCCCCACCCCCTTCCGCCCCCACAAAAGACGAAAATCTGTTGCATCTACAATATTTGACATTCGAGAAAACTAAAAACGCAGAATCATAGATAATGACCACATCTATCGGATTGCTGAATCTGGGTCAGATCGGATCATTTTTGTAGCCAAAAGGAACAAATTAATTTGCAGTGGCTACGCAGACCCCGACGTCACGCTCAGACTGATTTTCTGTCTCTCTCGCACGCACTCTTTGTTGTGTCGTTCAATATTAGCGGCGTCTGCCGGAGAAGGCCATACTGACTTAGTATCGGGTATAACTGTAGAGTTGCGGTGTCCGCAGCAACTCACGTTCCACCTCGTTTTGAATATCGTTTCATTGGTGTTCTATATTTTCCCTTTACGGAATGCTCCTTTATTGATGTCACACGGTTACGAGTACATTAGATGGGGCCTTGGGCCGTTCATTTATAGGCCAAACTCAAAACTCGTTGCGGACATCGAAGTGCTTATAGTCCCAGCCACTGGCAGTACCTTCTGCTGTGGATCCAACAGCACCTGGAGTGGCATCAGGGGAGTTGATGTAGATGGTGCCCTGTCCTGGCTTGCCCGATTCGTAGGCCTTGCCTCCTTGCAGCTTCCGTTGATGACCACGGTTCCAGCTGGGATTAGAGACAAAGGGATGTCAAGAGAATAGGAAGGGACCCCCGCTGGTCGGCTTACCTGAGGCCAGGCAGACCAGAATAGAGACAATAGCAAAGGCAAGGCTTAGATGCATCATTCTCGATCTGTGTGCAGGCGAAATGTAGTCGGAACACGGCAAAGCAGATCGCTTTTAAACATTCTCAACAGCTTTGAGTCGAGACTGGGAAAATACCCCCAAACCAGTTCGATTGACAGGTAATTCTTTGAAATGAGTTTTCCACGAAGCTCACAGCTATCGAGCTTTGATTAATTTATTTAGATCAACTTTTAGGTCGTCGCCCCAGCACCGCGGTGCACCGGTCAACCCCGAATGTTGCAACCGACGCAGTCGTCGTTGCGCACAACGGTTCCTGGATAGCCCCGAGCCACCCAGATTGATGTACTGGCCACGAGGCTCCCACTGGCGTCTGTGGCGTCTTCCTATGTGCTGGGATCCGCCTGCCGACTGTTGCAATGTCCAGTCACCAGCCGAATCGTCGTCATCCTCATCTGATGCTTGGTGGCGGCGCCCCGGAGTGGTCTTTGGCTTGGGCTTGGCCGTCGTCTGACGTCCTTGTCCTCGGGGTGGTGTCTTATGGGTGGTGCTTGTCGTACGGCCATCGTTACAGTCTTTGCACTCACCCTTGATGGTCACTTTGCCAGCTGCAGAGTGAAAGATATTAGATGCGTCTAGTGGCCAGCCAACGGAAACTGACCTTGCCAGACACGTTTCTTTTATACCCGTCCCGATCGACAGAACGATCCGTAATATTTCTATAATAAATGCATCAAATAATCGTATATAAGACGAAGTAAATGCTTGCGAATGTAAATATATTTACTAGAACTGGAAAACGTACATAGATAGATATTTTCTAGACAAAGCTGAACTGTTAATGACTTTTGCTCATAGAGATTACGAAATCGCAATCGCAAATCAAGAAGGAAACATATGTGTTTGAAATCCAAATACTAACCCTAAAGCCAAGTCCATCAATCCAACAGAACGCAGAGATTCTATAAGATGGGTATGTGGGCTCTTTTTGATAAGAAATCGGACTAGAATCCCCACTTGGGCTTCGATGAAAACATCGCTTGCAATATTTATTTTCGTCCCTATAGGCTGTGCGCTGGAAAATCCAGAATCAAATACGCAACAAAATAATAATATTATCAGCCTGAGCGACGAGCGGTGTTTTCCCAAGACCGCCTGGGTCTGGGGTTATCTGAAAGCCCACTGCACCTGAACCGAGTCGAGCGGAGTGGGGCGTATTCGATCCGACACTAAGCTGACTATATAAGATAAGTATCAGTTGAGGCACTCGCCCAGAACCAGAACAAGTCTAGAGCAGATCCAGAAACAGAACCCAAACCAAAACCAGCATCAACATGAAGTTCTTCTCAGTTGTCACAGTCTTTGTGCTCGGTCTGCTCGCCCTGGCCAATGGTGAGTTAAACGTTTGATAAGCGTATGCCTTCAAAATTTACTATAATTTACGATTTTCCAGCTGTTCCCCTGTCGCCCGATCCCGGCAATGTGGTCATCAACGGGGCCTGCCGCCCTTGCCCGAATATCGACCGAAGGCCATACATAGATAAAAACGAGGGGGAACGTTGTGAGTTGCTGCGTACACCGCAACTCTACAGTTATACCCGATACTAAGTCAGTATGGCTCTCCTGCGGCAGCCGCCGCTAATATTGAACCACAGGACAAAGAGAGCGTGCGAGAGAGACAGAAAATCAGTCTGAGCGTGACGTCGGGCGCTGCGTGGCCACTGCAAATTGATTTCTTGCTTTTGGCTACAAAAATGATCCGATCTGATCCAGATTCAGCAATCTGATAGATATAGTCATTATCTATGATTCTGCGTTTTTAGTTTTCTCGAATGTGCAATATTGTGGATGCAACAGATTTTCGTTCTTTGTGGGGGCGGAAGGGGGTGGGGCGAAATTCTGAGATATACGTTTTATAGTGAGATCTAACAGAAGTGCGGATACCAAATTTGGTTACTCTAGCCTTAATAGTCTCTGAGATTTGTGGATGCCCCAGATTTTCGTCCTTTGCGGGGGCGGAAGGGGGTGTGGCGAAATTTGGACACGAAACGGTCAAGGTCAGATATCACAGGAGTGTGGATACCAAATTTGGTTGCTCTGGCTCTTATAGGTTCTGAGATCCTTGAACTCATATTTTGCAATTGGCAAAACCGACCATGAAACCTGTGTGTTAGAGAGAGACAGAGCGAGAAAGAATGAAATTGTTTTCTTGATTCTGGCTATAATAATTATACGATCTGGTTGAGATTTTACACTCTAGAACATATAGTCATCCTCTACGATTCTGCATTTTTGGTTTTATCGTATCTTTAAAAATGTGGATGCCACAGATTTTCGTCCTTTGTGGGGTCGGAAGTGGGCAGGGCAAAGTTTTGAAATATTTTTGTAGCAGTGACATATCACAGATGTCTGGATCCAAAACATCGTTGCTCTAGCTCTTATAGTCTTTGAGCACTAGGCGCTGAAGGGGACGGACGGACGGACGGACGGACGGACGGACGGACAGACGGACAGACAGACAGGGCTCAATCGACTCGGCTATTGATGCTGATCAATAATATATATACTTTATGGGGTCGGAAACGATTCCTTCTGGACGTTACACACATCCACTTTTACCACAAATCTAATATACCCCAATACTCATTTTGAGTATCGGGTATAAAAAACGAGGGGGAACGTTGTGAGTTGCTGCGGACACCGCAACTCTACAGTTATACCCGATACTAAGTCAGTATGGCTCTCCTCCGGCAGACGCCGCTAATATTAAACGACACGACAAGGAGTGCGTGCGAGAGAGACAGAAAATTAGTCTGAGCGTGACGTCGGGTGCTGCGTAGCCAGTGCAAATTGATTTGTTCCTTTTGGCTATAAAAATGATCTGATCTGATCCAGATTCAGCAATCTGATATATATGATCATTATCTATGATTCTGCGTTTTTAGTTTTCTCGTATCCTCAATATTGTGGATGCAACAGATTTTCGTCCTTTGTGGGGCGGAAGGGGGTGTTTGAGATGCCAAGCTTTTTTGGCACCTATGTGTTTCAAAAATGAAAAGAGATTTCGGGTTAAACTTTATAATTCGTATTTAATCTTGGTGGCCTAGCGGAAGCCGATTGCTTGCTATTGCCAGATAAACCTTATGCGAGATCGATATGCAACCAATGCGCAGAGGGGTTAGCATAGAACTAAACTATAGACGACGGCGTTAGATCAAAGTGATTGCCGAAGTGGCGGCAGCAGATCAAAGTAGTTGCCGAAGTGGCGGCGGCAGAGAGCCCCTTTAGCGGGAGAGCGCAGCAGCTCTGCAGAACGTCAACGTTTTACAACATAGGCGGCTCTCTCTGCTCATACAATAATAATGTTAAAGTTACGGTTATTCTTCAGCGGCTGGCCCGAACATACTCCCCCCGTTGGGAGCTAGTCTCTCAGCAGATTCCTTAAGGGGCAGCAAACATAGCCGAGTGACGGCCCTCCTGATGTTTCCTGAGGATGTCTTCAGGACAGCGACGCGACACACTCCGTCCTTGCCCAAAACGACATCGACCACTCTAGCCAGTGGCCAACGCATTGGAGGAAGATTTTCGTCCTTCACCAGAACGAGGTCGTTCTTGCAGATGTTTTGCGCGGGGGTACGCCACTTCGCGCGCTCTTGCAAAAGAGTGAGATACTCTTCGCGCCAACGGCTCCAAAATATTTGCTGTAGTTGGGTGGCCCGCTGCCAGCCATCCAGACGATTGTAGTTCAGCTTCGTTAGGTCAGGCTCGAGGATTTGCTCATGGGGGCCGCCTAAAAGCAGATGAGCAGGAGTCAAAACGTCTAAATCATCAGGATTTTCTGAAAGCGAGAGCAAAGGGCGAGAGTTAACAATTGCAGTGATCTGACAGATCAGAGTGCGCAGCTCGTCGAAGCTAAGCACAGATGGTCCAACTGAGCGGTACAGGTGATATTTTGCGGTCTTCACGGCCGCTTCCCACAACCCGCCAAAATGCGGAGAGCGAGGTGGGATGAAACGCCAGTCGATCGAGTCAGCCAAGCAGGATTCGTGGACCTCCTTCATATGCGGTTCGCTCAGACAGAGCTTCTTTAGCTCCAGAAGCTCGTTCTTGGCCCCAACGAAGTTTGTCGCATTGTCCGACCAAATTTGACTTGGCCTTCCTCGAGTGGAAGTAAAACGCTTTAGTGCGCCGAGAAACGATGCGGTGGTCAAATCCTTTACGAGCTCCATGTGTATAGCCTTAGAAGTGAAACAGATGAATACGCTAATGCGGATTTCTGATCGGTAGAAAAAAGGTCCACAGTAATCTACTCCAGTGACTTCAAAAGCTCGAGATCCTTCCAAACGTTCCTTAGGTAGGTCTCCCATGATGTGTTCGACCATGCGCGGCCTAGTCCTGAAGCATCTCACACATCTGCTGACGACCCTTGACACTGCCTTAACACCTCCAATGGGCCAATATTCCAGCCGAATTTTGGATAGCAAGGCGCGAGGTCCGGCATGGAGGTTTCTTTCATGATAATATCTTATCAGCGCAAAGGTAATGGAATGTCCCTTTGGCAGAATGAGCGGGTGCTGAGCGTCAAATCCTAGCGATGAGTTGCCAAGACGACCTCCAACTCTAAGTAGTCCAGAATGATCGATGAACGGGTTGAGCGAACTAATGGTACTGGATTTCATGACTTGACCATTGCGCCGAATCTCCTTTATGTCCATCCACAAATTTGCCAGCTGAATGTGTCGAATTAGAAGATGCGTTCCTTGCCGAATATCAGAAACGGTGAGTCCTGGATGCCTAAGACGATGTATAAATTTATGCATGTAGGCGAATGTGCGCTGCATGCGAAAGAATGAATTCGCAAATTTGCATCCGGACGTGAGATCGGCATGTGGAGACGTGATTAGCAATCCTCTCTTGCGAAGATCCAAAGTTGCTATGTTGTTAGATGGAGATACAGGCCACTTATCCTTGGAGCCTAGCAAAAAGGATGGGCCGTGAAACCATAGCTCTGACTGGATAAGATGGTTGGGAAGCGAGCCTCTCGAGAGAATATCAGCAGGATTTAAAGAGGTGGGAACATAGCGCCATTCCATGGCTGCCGTCAACTCCTGAATTGATGCCACTCGATTTGCCACGAAAACTTGAAATTTAGCTGGCTCGTCCCTAATCCAAGATAATGCTGTTGACGAATCCGACCAGCAATAGAACCGACCTGTAAAGATTCCCATGTTCTTTACATTCTGCATGATTTTCGCAAGCAAATGGGCTCCACTTAATTCCAGCTTAGGAATCGATATAGTCTTTAGCGGCGCCACTCGCGACTTTGAGCACAAAACGTGGCTCAAAGACTGGGCTTCCCTGGACACGACATACACGCAAGCGCCATATGCTTCCAAGCTGGCATCACAGAATCCGTGAACTTCTGTAGCCACACTAGAACGAAGAACCAAGCGAGGAAATGAGATCCGAGAAATGCTTGCCAAACTATTTCTCAAGTCCATCCAAGTTGAATGCAACGCTGAGGGTAGGCTTTCATCCCAATCCAAATTTTCTCTCCAAAGCTGCTGAAGGAAGATTTTGCACCTGACAATGACTGGATTTATCAATCCAAGAGGGTCGTAGAACCGCGCAATCGTAGATAAAACCGACCGCTTTGATGGCTTTGAGTTTGTGTCCAGTGCGGACAAGGCAAAAAGCAGCTGATCCGAAGCAGGGTCCCACGCTAAGCCGAGAGTTTTGGCAATGTCGCTTCCATCATTAAACTTTAGGACTATGACATCTTCAGGGGTTCCCTCAAGTACTTCCTGGTGACTGGAGCACCATTTCCTAAGTCTAAAATTACCACGGGACAGTAAAGCTGATGTTTGGTGCATCTTGTCCATGACCTGTGCGACCGAATTACCGCCCGAAATAAGGTCATCCACGTAAAACTCCTGCCGCAGAGCAGCTGAGCCAAGAGGGTAAGACTGGTGCATATGATGCAAATCAATGTACTCCCTCATAAAGGCGGAATACCGCTCCTTGAGTGTAGGATTACGCTCCAGTTTTCGCTCCAGACTGATGAACCGTCGATAAGCCTGAGCATAAGATTCTCCTAAACGATCATTATTGTTATTTAGCGGCAGACGAACTGCATACTCCCCGGATGGCAACCGTGAAAGGTGGCTTACGAAATGTGCTTCACAGTCGTCTTCTTCTTTGGTATTCAAACCAGCCTCCACACAATTCTCGACTTCCCAAAACATACGAAGAGTTTTATCCAACCTTGCTTCCATCTCAGCTATCGAATCTGGACAATTGTGCGTAGCCAAAAGCGCCGAGCTTGATACCTTCTGTCCACCGCCAGATACGATCCACCCAAGCCGGGTCTTATGCAGAAGAGGCAGTCCATCGGTGAGTTTGATTTGCCCTACGCAGAGGAGATCATAAAAAACGCTCGCACCAATGAGAAGATCAACCCGTTGAGGATTGAAAAATGCAGGATCAGCGAGCTGAATGTTAGATGGAATACGCCAATCAATTTACACATGCGAGCGTTGCAGACATTGGGAACTGCTGAGGAGATTTCAGGATTCATGGTCATCAACATGCTGCTGCAGAAGTTGGATTCGAAGACGCAAACCAAATGGGAGGAGCACACATCGTCGGATGCTATACCTACCGCAGAGGAATTCTTCGAATTCTTGCAGCAACGCTGCCAGAAAATGGAGCGGTTGGAATATGCTACAGCGACACACGCTACTAGCGATCAGGTGGGAAAAAACCATTCCTATACGCAGGTTAAGAAAACGTTTGTAGCTTCCAACTCTTCCGCCGACCCGTCTGTATGCGTCTTTTGCCACTCAGCGGGCCATGGAATATACTCGTGCAAGATTTTCGGAAATCTCTCATCGCTTTCCCTATGCTTCAATTGCCTAAAGCCGGGGCACCGGACCCGCGCATGCAATAGTGGAAAATGTCGAGTATGCGGCGGTAGGCATCATAGTTTGTTGCACTTCGATAGTATACAGCCCACAACACAAGGCTGCCCAGGTATTACTCCTCCCGATCTGGCCGTTCAACCGGACACTCTTTCCGTTGCTCAAAATTCTGCTAGCAGCTCGTCTCTACCTTCGTCTACCTCTCTTGCTGCCCAAGGTCTTCACTCTGATGTCGTGCTTCTGGCTACAGCCGTGGTTCTCGTAAAGAATCGGTCTGGCGTTTTCGTTCCTTGTCGTGCCATCTTAGATTCAGGATCGCAGCTGCATCTCGTCACATCCTGGTTCGCCCAGCAGCTTCAGCTTAGGAGAACTCAATCGTCTGCACTTGTGTCTGGGCTGGGCGATACCAGCGTTTCTACTGAGGGAGCTTGATACCTTCTGTCCACCGCCAGATACGATCCACCCAAGCCGGGTCTTCTGCAGAAGAGGCAGTCCATCGGTGAGTTTGATTTGCCCTACGCAGAGGAGATCATAAAAAACGCTCGCACCAATGAGAAGATCAACCCGTTGAGGATTGAAAAATGCAGGATCAGCGAGCTGAATGTTAGATGGAATACGCCAATCGGATACATTTACTGTCATACTTGGTTGAGAATCGGTAATCGTGGGTGCGATGAGAGCAGTAAGTGTAGTTGTGTAAGCAGAGGTGCGAGAATGCATACAAATGCTTATGGTGGATCCCTTGACGCGAGAGCGAGAATGCAAGACACGAAAAGTCAAGAACCGCGGCTGCAGCTGCGCAGAGAATGAGAGATTCGACGCTTAAAGTACCGGAATTTGTCTATAAATATTTCAGCCGCACTCTCACTGAATTTGCACTTTAAACTGTTTTTCAACGTGCACCCAAATGTATTTGTTGGTAGTTAAACTACCCAACAACAAAATATTGTATAAATAATAAGTGTTTTAACGGAACGCGATTAAGCAATGGTTTTATATCACGTCGGGGGGTCACCAATGTTTGAGATGCCAAGCTTTTTTGGCACCTATGTGTTTCAAAAATGAAAAGAGATTTCGGGTTAAACTTTATAATTCGTATTTAATCTTGGTGGCTTAGCGGAGCCGATTGCTTGCTATTGCCAGATAAACCTTATGCGAGATCGATATGCAACCAATGCGCAGAGGGGTTAGCATAGAACTAAACTATAGACGACGGCGTTAGATCAAAGTGATTGCCGAAGTGGCGGCAGCAGATCAAAGTAGTTGCCGAAGTGGCGGCGGCAGAGAGCCCCTGTACGAGAGCAGCTCTGCAGAACGTCAACGTTTTACAACATAGGCGGCTCTCTCTGCTCATACAATAATAATGTTAAAGTTACGGTTATTCTTCAGCGGCTGGCCCGAACAGGGGGTGTGGCGAAATTTTGAAACAAACTCGTCTCGGTCCGATATATTAGGAGTGTGGATACCAAATTTGGTTGCTCTAGCTTTTATAGTCTCTGAGATCTAGGCGCTAATGTTTTACTCTAAGCAAAGCCGGCTATGCTACGTGTGTGTTAGAGAGAGACAGGGCGAGAAAAAATTAAATTGTTTTCTTGATTCTGGCTATAATAATTATACGATCTGGTTCAGATTTTGCACTCTAGAAGATATAGTCATCTTCTACGATTCTGCGTTTTTAGTTTTCTCGTATTGTCGAAATTGTGGATGCCACAGATTTTCGCTCTTTGTGGGGGCGGAAGTGGGCGGGGCAAAGTTTTGAAATATTCTTGTAGCAGTGACATATCACAGAAGTCTGGATCCGAAACATCGTTGCTCTCGCTCTTATAGTCTTTGAGCACTAGGCGCTGAAGGGGACGGACAGACGGACGGACGGACAGACGGACAGACGGACATGGCTCAATCGACTCGGCTATTGATGCTGATCAAGAATATATGTACTTTATGGGGTCGGAAACGATTCCTTTTGGACGTTACACACATCCACTTTTACCACAAATCTGATATACCCCAATACTCATTTTGAGTATCGGGTATAACGAGGGGGAACGTTCTGAGTTGCTGCGGACACCGCAACTCTACAGTTATACCCGATACTTAGTCAGTATGGCTCTCCTCTGGCAGACGCCGCTAATATTGAACGACACGACAAAGAGTGCGTGCGAGAGAGACAGAAAATCAGTCTGAGCGTGACGTCGGGCGCTGCGTAGCCACTGCAAATTGATTTGTTCCTTTTGTCTATAAAAATGATCTGATCTGATCCAGATTCAGCAATCTGATATATATGATCATTATCTATGATTCTGCGTTTTTAGTTTTCTCGTATTCTCAATATTGTGGATGCAACAGATTTTCGTCCTTTGTGGGGGCGGAAGGGGGTGTTTGAGATGCAAAGCTTTTTTGGCACCTATGTGTTTCAAAAATGAAAAGAGATTTCGGGTTAAACTTTATAATTCGTATTTAATCTTGGTGGCTTAGCGGAAGCCGATTGCTTGCTATTGCCAGATAAACCTTATGCGAGATCGATATGCAACCAATGCGCAGAGGGGTTAGCATAGAACTAAACTATAGACGACGGCGTTAGATCAAAGTGATTGCCGAAGTGGCGGCAGCAGATCAAAGTAGTTGCCGAAGTGGCGGCGGCAGAGAGCCCCTTTAGCGGGAGAGCGCAGCAGCTCTGCAGAACGTCAACGTTTTACAACATAGGCGGCTCTCTCTGCTCATACAATAATAATGTTAAAGTTACGGTTATTCTTCAGCGGCTGGCCCGAACATACTCCCCCCGTTGGGAGCTAGTCTCTCAACAGATTCCTTAAGGGGCAGCAAACATAGCCGAGTGACGGCCCTCCTGATGTTTCCTGAGGATGTCTTCAGGTCAGCGACGCGACACACTCCGTCCTTGCCCAAAACGACATCGACCACTCTAGCCAGTGGCCAACGCATTGGAGGAAGATTTTCGTCCTTCACCAGAACGAGGTCGTTCTTGCAGATGTTTTGCGCGGGGGTACGCCACTTCGCGCGCTCTTGCAAAAGAGTGAGATACTCTTCGCGCCAACGGCTCCAAAATATTTGCTGTAGTTGGGTGACCCGCTGCCAGCCATCCAGACGATTGTAGTTCAGCTTCGTTAGGTCAGGCTCGAGGATTTGCTCATGGGGGCCGCCTAAAAGCAGATAAGCAGGAGTCAAAACGTCTAAATCATCAGGATTTTCTGAAAGCGAGAGCAAAGGGCGAGAGTTAACAATTGCAGTGATCTGACAGATCAGAGTGCGCAGCTCGTCGAAGCTAAGCACAGATGTTCCAACTGAGCGGTACAGGTGATATTTTGCGGTCTTCACGGCCGCTTCCCACAACCCGCCAAAATGCGGAGAGCGAGGTGGGATGAAACGCCAGTCGATCGAGTCAGCCAAGCAGGATTCGTGGACCTCCTTCATATGCGGTTCGCTCAGACAAAGCTTCTTTAGCTCCAGAAGCTCGTTCTTGGCCCCAACGAAGTTTGTCGCATTGTCCGACCAAATTTGACTTGGCGTTCCTCGAGTGGAAGTAAAACGCTTTAGTGCGCCTAGAAACGCCAGATACGATCCACCCAAGCCGGGTCTTCTGCAGAAGAGGCAGTCCATCGGTGAGTTTGATTTGCCCTACGCAGAGGAGATCATAAAAAACGCTCGCACCAATGAGAAGATCAACCCGTTGAGGATTGAAAAATGCAGGATCAGCGAGCTGAATGTTAGATGGAATACGCCAATCGGATACATTTACTGTCATACTTGGTTGAGAATCGGTAATCGTGGGGGCGATGAGAGCAGTAAGTGTAGTTGTGTAAGCAGAGGTGCGAGAATGCATACAAATGCTTATGGTGGATCCCTCAGTAGAAACGCTGGTATCGCCCAGCCCAGACACAAGTGCAGACGATTGAGTTCTCCTAAGCTGAAGCTGCTGGGCGAACCTGGATGTGACGAGATGCAGCTGCGATCCTGAATCTAAGATGGCACGACAAGGAACTAAAACGCCAGACCGATTCTTTACGAGAACCACGGCTGTAGCCAGAAGCACTACATCAGAGTGAAGACCTTGGGCAGCAAGAGAGGTAGACGAAGGGAGAGACGAGCTGCTAGCAGAATTTTGAGCAACGGAAAGAGTGTCCGGTTGAATGGCCAGATCGGGAGGAGTAATACCTGGGCAGCCTTGTGTTGTGGGCTGTATACTATCGAAGGGCAACAAACTATGATGCCTACCGCCGCATACTCGACATTTTCCACTATTGCATGCGCGGGTCCGGTGCCCCGGCTTTAGGCAATTGAAGCATAGGGAAAGCTTCTTCACTTTTTTGTGGCGCAGCAACGGTGAGAGATATCCGAATATCTTGCACGAGTATATTCCATGGCCCGCTGAGTGGCAAAAGACGCATACAGACGGGTCGGCGGAAGAGTTGGAAGCTACAAACGTTTTCTTAACCTGCGTATAGGAATGGTTTTTTCCCACGTGATCGCTAGTAGCGTGTGTCGCTGTAGCATATTCCAACCGCTCCATTTTCTGGCAGCGTTGCTGCAAGAATTCGAAGAATTCCTCTGCGGTAGGTATAGCATCCGACGATGTGTGCTCCTCCCATTTGGTTTGCGTCTTCGAATCCAACTTCTGCAGCAGCATGTTGATGACCATGAATCCTGAAATCTCCTCAGCAGTTCCCAATGTCTGCAACGCTCGCATGTGTAAATTGACTGCATCCGAAAACTCCCGAAGCTTTTTAGCAGAAGGCGAGTCTACCCTCTTTAGCCCAAGAATCTTCTTGATGTGTGCCTGGAAAACAAGTCTTTTGTTATTAAAGCGTTTATTAAGTATATCCAGAGCCGCACGATAATTGGCACTGGAGAGCTCTAACGATCGAACCGAATCCAAAGCCGAATCAGCGAGGCAAGAGCGAAGGTGCTGGAATTTCTCGATGTCACTGAGATCCGCATCCGCTTCAATCACCGATTTGAACATTGCCATAAAATCCGAGAACTCGACGTAACCACCAGAAAATTTAGGCACCTTCAGCTCAGGAAGTCGCTGCTTGTGAGCCATGATGATGGTACTATGTCCGGAATGGCTTGGCAGAGTCGTAGAATGGGCAGCGGCATGTGACTGGCTTACTTTAACAGCAGCCAGCAACTCAGCTTTCAACGATATGAAAAGAGTATCGAAGATTTCGCGCAGCTCACTCCCAATCTCGTTTTGATCGAGAGCCTCCAACTCATTATGGGCCTTATTAAATTCCTCTCGAATTTCTGCAAACATATCAAGGCGCACCTCGACTTCCGCGGCGGTCAGCTTATCGATTTTATTCCCCGCGAAGGATTCGCCAAGCCTGTGCAATCGCCAAGCCTGACTTTTACGCTTATACAGACTCAGTCTGGAATCAGCCACCACCGCCCGCGTCTGTATTCGGATCGTTGTCCATGTTAACCGTTGTGCAATTCGACACAACAACGGAAAATGAAATACCGCTTAAGCGACGATGTATAGACGCGAGAGCGAGAAAGCAAGACACGAAAAGTCAAGAACCGCGGCTGCAGCTGCACAGAGAATGAGAGATTCGACGCTTAAAGTACCGGAATTTGTCTATAAATATTCCAGCCGCACTCTCACTGAATTTGCACTTTAAACTGTTTTTCAACGTGCACCCAAATGTATTTGTTGGTAGTTAAACTACCCAACAACAAAATATTGTATAAATAATAAGTGTTTTAACGGAACGCGATTAAGCAATGGTTTTATATCACGTCGGGGGGTCACCAATGTTTGAGATGCCAAGCTTTTTTGGCACCTATGTGTTTCAAAAATGAAAAGAGATTTCGGGTTAAACTTTATAATTCGTATTTAATCTTGGTGGCTTAGCGGAAGCCGATTGCTTGCTATTGCCAGATAAACCTTATGCGAGATCGATATGCAACCAATGCGCAGAGGGGTTAGCAGAGAGCCCCTTTAGCGGGAGAGCGCAGCAGCTCTGCAGAACGTCAACGTTTTACAACATAGGCGGCTCTCTCTGCTCATACAATAATAATGTTAAAGTTACGGTTATTCTTCAGCGGCTGGCCCGAACAGGGGGTGTGGCGAAATTTTGAAACAAACTCGTCTCGGTCCGATACATTAGGAGTGTGGATACCAAATTTGGTTGCTCTAGCTTTTGTAGTCTCTGAGATCTAGGCGCTAATGTTTTACTCTAAGCAAAGCCGGCTATGCTACGTGTGTGTTAGAGAGAGACAGGGCGAGAAAAAATTAAATTGTTTTCTTGATTCTGGCTATAATAATTATACGATCTGGTTCAGATTTTGCACTCTAGAAGATATAGTAATCTTCTACGATTCTGCGTTTTTAGTTTTCTCGTATCATCGAAATTGTGGATGCCACAGATTTTCGCTCTTTGTGGGGGCGGAAGTGGGCGGGGCAAAGTTTTGAAATATTCTTGTAGCAGTGACATATCACAGAAGTCTGGATCCGAAACATCGTTGCTCTCGCTCTTATAGTCTTTGAGCACTAGGCGCTGAAGGGGACGGACAGACGGACAGACGGACGGACGGACAGACGGACAGACGGACATGGCTCAATCGACTCGGCTATTGATGCTGATCAAGAATATATATACTTTATGGCGTCGGAAACGATTCCTTTTGGACGTTACACACATCCACTTTTACCACAAATCTAATATACCCCAATACTCATTTTGAGTATCGGGTATAACGAGGGGGAACGTTGTGAGTTGCTGCGGACACCGCAACTCTACAGTTATACCCGATACTTAGTCAGTATGGCTCTCCTCTGGCAGACGCCGCTAATATTGAACGACACGACAAAGAGTGCGTGCGAGAGAGACAGAAAATCAGTCTGAGCGTGACGTCGGGCGCTGCGTAGCCAGTGCAAATTGATTTGTTCCTTTTGGCTATAAAAATGATCTGATCTGATCCAGATTCAGCAATCTGATAGATATGGTCATTATCAATGATTCTGCGTTTTTAGTTTTCTCGTATCCTCAATATTGTGGATGCAACAGATTTTCGTCATTTGTGGGGGCGGAAGGGGGTGGGGCGAAATTTTGAGATATACGTTTTGAAAGTGAGATCTAACAGGAGTGCGGATACTAAATTTGGTTACTCTAGCCTTAATAGTCTCTGAGATTTGTGAATATCCCCAGATTTTCAACCTTTGCGGGGCGGAAGGGGGTGTGGCGAAATTTTGAAACAAACTCGTCTCGGTCCGATATATTAGGAATGTGGATACCAAATTTGGTTGCTCTAGCTTTTATAGTCTCTGAGATCTAGGCGCTAATGTTTTACTCTAAGCAAAGCCGGCTATGCTACGTGTGTGTTAGAGAGAGACAGGGCGAGAAAAAATGAAATTGTTTTCTTGATGCTGGCTATAATAATAATACGATCCAATTCAGATTCCGCAGTCTTAAAGATATGGTCATTCTCTACAATTCTACGTTTTTGGTTTTCTCATATCTTTAAAATGGTGGATGCCACAGATTTTCGTCCTTTGTGGGGGCGGAAGTGGGCGGGGCGAAGTTTTGAAATATTTTTGTATCAGTGACATATCACAGAAGTCTGGGTCCAAAACATCGTTGCTCTAGCTCTTATAGTCTTTGAGCACTAGGCGCTGAAGGGGACGGACAGACGGACGGACGGACGGACAGACAGACGGACAGACGGACAGACAGACAGACAGACAGGGCCCAATCGACTCGGCTATTGATTCTGATCAAGAATATATATACTTTATGGGGTCGGAAACGATTCCTTCTGGACGTTACACACATCCACTTTTACCACAAATCTAATATACCCCAATACTCATTTTGAGTATCGGGTATAATAAACATACCTCAAACTTAATACACCATATTTATGCTACCACTTTCTATAAATGAAACCTAGAACTTAGAACCAACGAAACAGTAAACAAATATAAAACCTTAAAAGAATCAATACACATTTGTCGTTCAAAGTTATTTCCTCAATCTGCATTCCGCAGTTAACCCAGGGAGGCACTTAAATACCCTTGCAGAGGTTGTTATAATGTTGTCCACAAAGGAGTATTTCCACCTCCATTAGAAATCTCCATCTAGGACTAATGGTTCGGTACTAGTTTAGTTTAATGGAGCTTAAAGAGGTGGTATACGACTAAAGAACATCTAAAGTACGATTGCTCTACTCGTATAGTGTTTATTGGTTTGAATCTGTTGCATTTCAGATTTTTCTGTAACAAGCTGCAAAAAAATACCCTTTCTTCTCGGAAAAACTCTCTGTTATAAATACTTTTATTTGCATAACATCTAGCAAGACTTGACCCAAGAAAATATACGATTGTCTGTAATTTGATATGCACCCAATTGTACACAGAGACACACAACCAGTTCTGACATTGGGACACTAAAGTGGTCCCTGGTACTCATTTTCAATACATAAATATATGCACATATATATGTATCTAACTTGTACAAATCTTCCTCTTCCGTCTATCCTCTTGCCACCTTTAACCATATTCCATTCCATTTCCATGCCACACTGTCCGTTGCACTTCTCTCTTTCTATATATTCAGCGAAACTATTTGAATTAGACTCTCAGATTTGAATATCGCTTGTTTTGCCCCCTAGAACATTTCAGGTTATTGATTTAGTCGCATTTTCAATATACTTTTGGAATTTGTAAAACATATTCCTGCATTCCGTTTATTCTCTATTTATTTCCATGCCACAACGTCCGTTACAGCTCTCTCTGTCTCTTTCTTTTTAGCCCTTAACATAGAGAAATTCTAAAAATTTCACTTTGAAACTTGTATATCGCTTGTTTTGATTTACACTCAATTTAAACGTTTATTAATTCATCAGAATTGAACCTACTAAAGTTGGTATTTAGATTGTGGAACAAGTCGTTTTACTGGAAAAACAAATCAGGTTTGCGATCTCGGTTCAGTTCAGCACGTGAATCGAATCTAGCCTCTGGCCGTACGAGTACTTGTTTACGCTCAATTTCATTGAGACGTCGCACTGCACTTGGGGAATTTGTCTGGGCTGTCCGAGTCGGGGTGTTGTGGTTCTCGGAAATTCCCAGTGGATGCGATGCCTTTTCCCAAGCCAGCCACTGATAAGCCACTGATTCGGTGCAGGCTCCAGCCCCAGCTCTGGGGGCTCTGGGGGTATAAAAGCTTTGCTGGCGATCGGCATCAGTTGCCTGCCTGCCGTGCACCAAATCTTCACTAATCCACAATGAAATTCCTCTCGCTTGCCTTTGTCCTGGGCCTGATGGCGGCTCTGGTTAACGGTGAGTTGAGACAAAAATATATAAAAGTGTATTTAAATTAAATTAAATTATAATATTTCTCTGTGAGTGTAGCCACGCCACTGAACCCCGGAAATGTCATCATCAACGGCGACTGCCGCACGTGCAATGTGAGGGCTTAAGGTAGACGGAAGACGGAAGGATCGCTACAATCGGCCACAACACACCGCCACATAATATAATGTCTTAAGCCTTAAACTGAATTTCTAAACGAATAAAATATATTTTAAAATGAAATCGCATCTATACTATTATTATTATTTGATAAGGGAAAGTTTTTGTAGTTGGTTTTTAGATGTGGTTAGAACTTTTTCAATAACTATTCAAAAAACTAGTAACATATTCAGCTATTCCATTTTAATACCCTAACCTCGAAAAGAATATAGGGGTATATTAGGTTTGTGCAGAAAATGGCTGTGTGTAACGCCCAGAACGAAGCGTTTTGCACTGCATAAAGTATGTTTATATATACAATGACCAGTTGATAGAGCCAGGTCTGTCTGTCCGTCTTGCTTGACGCCTAGTTCTCAGAGACTATAAGAGCTACAGCAACTATCTAGACTCCTGTGATATCACACTGAACCACAAGGAACTAAAATCTGTGGCATCCTCCCTTTTGAAGATACGAAAAATCAATATATAGCATGTCTAGCAGACTGCAAAATCTAGATCAGATCGAATTATTATAATAGCCAGAAGGAACAGATCAATGTGCAGTGTCTATCTCTCACACACTCTTCGTCGTGAATGTGTGTGCCCTCTGACGGAGGATAGCCATACTGACTGAGTATAAATGTAGCGTCGCGGCCGTGGCAGCGACTCACAACGTTTCTAGGGAACTTTCTTTATAGATGTATGTAAAGGACAGTGTATCAAGCAGTTAACACTATCCCATCTAAATTAACATTTGAACTTAAGATACCATCGATAAGACCTAACCGATATAACCAGACTTAACCGATGTTTAAAAGTCCTAACCGATAAGGGGTTATCGATATGGGAGTCGGTTGTTGGAAGTAGAAGCAGAAAGTTGAACAAAAAGTCGGAAGAACAGACTCATTAATTGCACATCTTAAATCATACACTTTGTACTCTTTTTCGAAAAACACTATTAATAAACGATACATTATTATTAATCTTACATGTATGTACGATTAAAACATAGTCAGTTTATAGTCAGTTTCAATATAAAAGTACAAGGGATTCGTCTGTTTGGAAACAGATTCCGTTCAAGCCCAGCCCCGAACCAATCATGAAATCGATCGGACTTGCCTCAGCAGTGCTGCTTCTTTGCTGCCTTCTGGCTGTGGTCAACGGTAATTGATATTGCAACGTGTGGGTTTCTAGTGGGTGACGTGACATCTCTATTAAGAGGAAACAACTTTCTTTATCTAATTGCAGCCACGCCCGGCAAGGTGTATATCAATGGGAAGTGCATTGATTGCAATCGACCAGATGGCGACGACTCCATCGTTATTCCCGTGGAACGCCGTTCAGGGGCTATGTTGTACGCCCTTACTTCTGGAGCCATGGTATTTGGAGTACTATATCATCTTTGCAGCTAGTTAAATGTCTCATAAAATTAATACATAAATAAAGTTTCCATTGTAAAATGATTTTGGGTGGAAAATAATAGACTGGGAGATACGCTTTTCGAATCCTTTCTGTTATTCCAAATTGAAGAAGGGATACCTTGTTGGAAAGCATTGGAAACCTGAAGAAATCCTACTTTATTAATCCTACTACAAATAGTAGTGTTTTTTAAGGAAAATGGCCCGACGAAACCCTCTTAAGCCTACATACTCATATCAAATAATACTCATATTAACCTTTCAAATTCCAACCAACAATTGTTCACTGATAAACGAGGGTATACCCCAAGATGCTGGTATATTTCGTATGTACTTATGGAATGTATGCATTTACATATGTCCAGCAGAAATGCTGATAATAAAGGCTGATAGCCTTGCAGTACTGCCCAAAAATGACCAATTGAGATGGTCTCTATCTGACATTGTTTGCGGTTCAGGGACAGGGGGGATACAGATGAACCTATTACGAGCTTCTTCTCTATTTGCTTTAAAGTAGTACGTACAGCGGCTTATCTATTGAAAAAGTTAATTTCGAGGGGTATTTCCCAATCCGATTTGACTTTGCCCGCCATACAAGTAAAAGTATGGCTATCTATGATCGTCGTTGGGTTTTGCCAGAGAGAGGAGCCGCTGTTCCCCGCGGAAGGATTGTACATTTTACACATTTTTGGTGTCTACCTCAACCAAATTTTGGCCTTAGTAATCTTAGTAATCTTTTTCTATTTCCACAGCATCACCGATGACGTCTGATACCACTATAATACATGGACCTTGGTGGAAGCAAACGGGGAGAAACTGTTGGCGATGCACTGGATGCAGACTGGCCAAAAGAATAGATAAATAAATTGCACCAGAAATGTATTTTGTTTGTTTTATTTTATTTTTGCATGATTCACGACCTAATCGCCTCGTATGTTGCAAACTTTGCAGTCGCCGTTGATGATCACGTTTCCGGGACTCAGGGGGTTGGCTAGACATAGAAAAGAAATCCTTGCTTAGTACGGGGATCCTCAGTACGGGGCCTCCTACTCACCGCTAGCCAGGGCCAAAAGGCCCAGAACGAAGGCAATCGACAGCCACTTCATGTTGTTATTGATTCCGGTGCTACTTGGCGGCAACTAATCTGACGTTCGGCGCGAACAGGTCTCTTTTATAACTTCATCTGGCGCTACCAATCAACAGTAAAACGCGCAATTTTCAAATTATACACACATGTCCATATGTAGCTAGTACTATCTGGGTATATAGCAATGCATTATGTACTTGATTTCAAAGTGCTGTGCCTGAGGCCATAGCTGATAGCTTCACTGCGTCTTGATTTGATTCGGGTTACACGTATATTTGAATATTCGCTGGCGGTGAACTCGGAATGATCTTTTGAGCACTTGTCAAATATATATATCGATGCATCTGATACACTGTGCAGCAAATAATGGGCAAATAACGTTCCGTTTTCATTTCTACATCGAGCATTTACAAACGCTTCGTCTTGCATTCGGCTATGAACCGATGAATCCGCTTATCCGAAATTGCTGATTGGTCCACATTGGTATGTCTCATCGGGAAAAGTGCAGCTACCTATAATTGAGACACCATCAGAATCATTGAATGGCTTGCTCATTGGCTATCTAGATCGGATCTAGATTCAAATCTGTTCTTGAAGACCATTAGCTGATTCAATGCCAGATTCTAAATAGTACTACGGCAAATGATTTGCCGGGTCATCTAGTGTATGTATATAACATTAAATAACTCCTATTTGGGAATCTAAGCGAGAGTTCGACTGAACACTGTATGAATATGTGTATATGTTACATATACGTAGGTTTATTGTTTGTACTCCCTTAAATACCGGAATTTTAGTACTCATCAACCAAGCTCTAAGCCCCTAAAGCTCCGTAAAACGGCAGCTTAAAATGAGTTTTCTCCCTTTCAAAAATAAACAAAAACTATTTACGAAAGTTTAGTTCGTTAAACTTTAAAATGGCCGTCAGCCATCGGGTGCTACAGGGGGACAAACGGATGACGGGTCGGCTCGCACAACTGTGAACTCGGAACTGAGGCGCAGCCGCTCCGGTTAGTAATACCCGGTGCGGTCTGCGTCTCACACCCCCCCTAGGACACAAAGGGTTGCGAGCGAACCGTCACCCGCCGTAACTGTGCACACCGGTGGAAGTGCGACTATACTCTCCCCGTGAGGGCGGCTGGAAACAGGTCCTAGCACGGTCATGTCTCTGCTAGGATGCTGGCGAATGGTAGTCGGGCGGAGAGAAGAAAACTCTCAGTGAAATTACCCCAATCCAAGGTGACACTGTTATATGCCGAGGGATGCATGGCCGGGGGGGTGCCCGGTCGCTAATATGCGGACTCTGGATACCTGCCGACCTCCAGTTTAAATCAGGCTTCCCGGGGCAAGCGGGCTATGCCTCGGGTGACCATCCCCTTCCCGCCTACTCGTGGGAACTCCTATGCCAAATACTAAATATATAAAAACCAACAAAACCGCAAAGGAGCTCGGTACTCCTCTTAAAGTACCGGAGGGACAAGCCAATCCCTCTGCACCAGCGCCTGGGAAACCGGGTCCAAAGAAGACGGGGAAGGAGACTGAGTCGGTCCACCGTCTTCAGGCAGCAGCCGCAGCGAGGGAGGGCCCGAAAAGCCAATCGGGTCCTTCCAAGTCGGGTGGATCCAAGGGCGAAGCGGATACCGGGGTGGCTGCCAAGCAGAGCGTAATCGCGGCTGGTAAGCGCACCGGGACCGAAGAACCCATGGGAGCCCCGGCGGGCAGCGTCTCTGCACCACGGGGAGGAAAGCCGTCGTACCAGGACAGGAGACGAGCGGCTTTCATCCTGTCCAACGAAGACCCGAACTTCAAGGCGTCAGCCGAAGGAAAGGAGCAGAGGCTGTGGGCCTGCTCAATCCTTCCACTGTTCCAGCCAGCCAAAGCCGGAAAGGGCGCAGCCAAGGCTCCCCAACAAGCGGCAACGCTCAGCGGAGGACACTGCAAATCAGCCAGGCCAAGCCCAGCAAGCCAAGCGGGTGAAGACCCACCTCACGAACCGGTCGTTCGCTGAGGTGGCGAGGGGCAAGACCCTGATCGGTGTCCTGGACAGGGGCGCCGAGGACGGCCATGTCCCTCGCGATAAGTGGCACCTGGTGGAGAACGAGCTCCAGGACCGGTTCCTACTGGAACTGGAGGAGAACGGCGGACCACCGCCAAAGTGTGAGGACGCAGGGTGGCATCAAGGCAAGGTGAAAGCCATCGCCTGCCAAGACGCTCGCTCTGCGGCCCTCTACATGAAGGCAAAGGTGGAGGATATCCAAGGGCAGAGGCGCCAGATTATCCTCGTCCTAAATGAGGAATCCATTGATCTCCTCGCAAAGTCGGACGGTGTAGTGGATTATGGCTACAAGAAGGACACCATATCCACTTACAAGTCCGACCGCAAGGGCAGGCAAGCGGAGGTCGAGCCAGACCCGGAGCTGCCGGAGATCCCGAAAGAGGGGGCCTCGTGCGAGGAAGACAACCCGGCGTCGGATGCGGCGTCCATGATGTCGGACGACATCTTGGACGACTACGCGTTCGACGAGAGCGACCTAGCCAGAGGTCTCAGCCACATCGTTGTCGCAGTGAGCCTCGAAGGCCAGGAGCGCTCACTGAGGATCTGCTCCGCATACATGGGGCATGAACAACCAGACCGCCCTCCACACGCGCCTCTCCGGGCTCTAATCGCAGACTGCTCGGCCAAGGACATCGGCCTAATTGTGGGGTGCGATGCCAATGCACATCACTGTCAGTGGGGAAGCACTGACGCAAACGAAAGGGGTGAGTACCTTTTCAGTTACTTACTGACCACTCAGATGGTCTTAATAAACCGGGGTAGTGATCCCACCTTTATCATTAAAAACCGCAAGGAGGTCCTGGACCTCACGCTTGACTCTCATGAGATACAGCGTAACATTGTACCCTGGAGGGTCCTGGAAGAGAACTCCTTCTAGGACCACAGGTACGTGGAAACTGTCTTCTCCTTCTCAGTACCGAAGCCAGTCCGATTCCGGAACATCAGGCGGACAAACTGGACTCGGTACTCTGATTACCTCTGTCGTGTTCTCCCTGAGCCCCCATCTGAGGAGGAGCTCTCCACGGAGGCCACGACTCGTCTTCTTAAGATCTTTACCGACGCCTGCAATAAGCCGCTCGACAAAGCATGCCCCTCTGGCAAGAACAGAGGCCGGAAGAAACCTGAATGGTGGAATCCGAAACTGGGTGAACTCCGGAAAGCCTCCCGGAGACTCTTCAATAAAGCTAAGGCTGAAAACGTTGAGCAAAACTGGGCCGAATACAAGGCCAGTCTGTCAACCTACAACAAATAACTTAAAAAAGCCAAACGCGCCTCCTGGCGTAAGTTCTGCAGCGAAATCGAGAGTAACTCAGAAGCCTCACGCTTGCGCAGAGTTCTCTCGAAGACAACACCCACCCCGGGCTACTTGAAGAACACCGACCAGTCGTGGACTACGTCCAGCGATGAGTCGCTAAATCTTCTCCTAAATACCCACTTCCCTGGCTGCAATGAAAACAGACCCAACTACCTCGCGCCTCCTTCTGTCGCCTCAAATGCCATCCTGAGACTGCTAAGCCAGGAGAACATTTCCTGGGCGATCAGAAGCTTTAAACCCTACAAGTCCGCGGGGCCAGACGGCATTTTCCCTGCCCAACTGATTCACGCGGGACATAAAGCCATTAACTGGCTCAAAACAATTTACGAGGGAATCTTCTCCCACGGGTGCATTCCTGACACCTGGCTTCAGACCAAAGTCGTATTCATACCCAAGGCAGGCAAGCCCTCGCACACTGCCCCAAAAGATTTCAGACCCATAAGTCTATCGTCTTTTCTTCTAAAGGCGATGGAGCGGCTCCTGGGGCTGCATCTAACGGCGTGCATTCCGTCCAGTCTGATCTCAGACTCCCAGCATGCCTATCGGAAGGGAAGATCCACCGAAACGGCCCTACACTCGATCACATCGATCATCGAAGCGTCCCTTAACTTTAAGGAGTACACCCTAGTAGCCTTCCTCGACATAGAAGGCGCCTTTAACAACATCCTTCCGACCGCCATCACGGGCGCACTGACAGATCTGGGCGATGACTCCAGGACGGTGAGCTTGATCGATCAGATGCTACAATGCAGGACGGTTGAGGCATCACTGGGGACGTCAACGTGTACCAGATTTGTCAGCAGAGGCACACCGCAGGGCAGAGTCCTCTCGCCCCTCCTATGGAACGTGGCAGTGAACACATTGCTGCGGGAGATAGAGGGGGGTGGCTGCCGTGTGGTGGCGTACGCGGACGATGTTGCCATAGCATTCTCCGGAAAATTTCCGCAGACGTTGTGTGAGTGCATGACAAGTACTCTCACGAAAATGTCGAAATGGGCAGACAAATGCGGGTTAGGCGTCAACCCGTCTAAAACGGAACTGGTGCTTTTCACTAGGAAGTACAAAGTTCCGGAACTGATTCCCCCAAGTCTATGTGGGGAAACGCTAGTCTTCAGCAACAACGCCAATTATCTTGGCCTAATCCTCGATAGAAAGCTCGATTGGAAATTGAGCATAGAGGATAGAGTAAAGAAGGCCACAGTGGCCCTCTATACTTGCAGGAAAGCCATCGGACTAAAATGGGGAATGACCCCCTATATAGTTCGGTGGCACTACACCGCCATCATACGACCAATCATGCTCTATGGAGTGGTGGTATGGTGGCCAGCCTTGGACAGAAGGACATGCCTCAATAAACTCAGCAGAGTTCAACGCATGGCAGAGCTATGCATAACTGGCGGGCTACGCACTACTCCAGGGGAAGCCCTGGATACTGTGCTGGACCTCCTCCCTGTGGATCTCATGGGAAAGAAGGTGGAACCAGGACCTGCAAATGCGGTCCACTTCTACACTGATGGCTCAAAGCTATACGGCCGCGTGGGAGGCGGAGTCTACTGCAGCGAGCTGAACATCAGTCATTGCTTCAGGCTCCCGGAACACTGTAGTGTGTTCCAAGCGGAGGTTGAAGCCATCAAGGAGGCCATTTCGATCGTCTCCAAACTACTTCTAGATACGCACTTAGTGTGCGTCTTCTCGGACAGCCAAGCAGCTATCAAAGCTCTAGGCTCAATATCGTCGAACTCAGCGACTGTAAATGACTGCCGCAGGTCTCTGCACGAGATCGCAGAGCAGTTAAATCTCTTCCTTATATGGGTCCTCGGCCACAGGGACATCGAGGGGAATGACGCCGCCGACGAGCTAGCCAGGCAGGGTACTACGATTCCTCTCCTATCGGAGAGGGAGCAAGTAGCGATGCCCTTGGCTACGTGCAGGCTCCTAACGCACGAATTGTTCGAGCAAAATGCCAATAGGAGATGGCAGCAAACCGTTTCCTGTAAAGTCTCAAGATTGATATGGCCATATCGATCGAAGAAGCGCTCAGCAGAGCTGTATAAACTCAGCAATTGAACTGGTTCAATTCCGTCTGTGAAAGTGCTGTGGCAGGAGTATGTGTATGTTCCGCCGCAGAAGGTACTCGTAAATGGACGTGTCTGCGGTCGAATTAACTTTTCCGGCAGAAGTTCCTGTCCGTCCGTATGAGTTGGCTCACATTGTTGGCAATTAAGCGAATGATTCAAAAAAAAGAGCAGACAGCCAGGAGGCCGAAGCCTGATACTCTATCTTTGTATACGATATATTTCGATGCTTCTCAGAAATATATGTTGTGATAGTCTGAACTAAGTTTTAGTTTGCTTTAAAACAGACAGAAAGGCCTTCAAGGGTTCCGTGCTAAATTTCTTCGAGTGGTATTGGTGAGTTCTGGGGAGGGCTGCCCGTGAGTTCGGATCCCTTTCTCCTCAGAAAGGGTTTGGCTCTCTCAACCAACTTCCACTCACTCAGTGGATTACCGAACGGCGCGTTTGTGCGTGGGGTAGAGAGAGGAGAGTGGCGTATGCTTTCGGAAGCCCACACAGATTCATGTGAGTCTCCACGTGCACGAGTATTATTTGTATCTTTGTGTGGACGTACGCATGGTGGACACGCGTGCGTTAACAATTTAATAACATTGCGGTGTGGCGGGAAGCTGCCACATGTCACTCGGCAAAGCTAATCCCCCGTCAAAAGGGTATTCAGGTATTAAAGACTTTCTAGGGAACGTTTGCACCACCTTCAGGCATTAGCTGAACGCCTCTTAAAGCTTAAGCTCTTAGGTATTCATTTTTTTCTGTGAGTGTGTCCACTTAAATAGAGTATCCATTGATCCATTGAGTATCCACCTTCCCGCGTGTGTTTTGGAGAGCATTTGAGAGATACTGTGCACTCTATTGGTTGTGGTTTTTCATTTTTGAAGTTGACTTTATACATGATTCGTCCATACATCCAAGAACTACTTATAAAGACCCTTGCAGAGAATGTGCCAAATTTGAATTGGATGCCGAACTTTGTAGTGTATCTTTCAGTGGATACTCCGCCTCCTGAGTTCGACTTCTTTTTGCCTTCGTTAGTTTTATAGGTCTTGCCATTTGGCTTTATGGCATAGCTAAATGGCCTTGGCCTGTTCATAAATTTAATGACGGTGTTGACTTTTTCTCAGGGGTGCAAAAGTGAAGTTTAAATAACAATTCTGCCGTGTCGTTTTTCCAAATTTCAAGCCAATAAAATAAACACATTAGAAGAGCCCCAAATTATTTCAGGGCTCATTGGGATTTTGGAAAGCGGCCAGCTGGCCTCCGCTCGAAATAGTAATTTCCCAAAGAGTTAGCATTTTCCTAACCACAATTGGTTGGACTTTTCCGCCCACCCAAGTAAAAGCTGACCAGAGAGTGCACACCTGTTTCAGGTTTCCCGGCACAGGGCTTACTTATGCCACCCCTTGAGTAACGTAGCTAATCAACTGCGAAGGCAAGAGATGTGAGGCGGTGGAGGCACCGGCCATGGACACTCACTCGTCCATGTCTGAGTGGTGACCCCGACCCCTGTGGTGTTCGTCTTGCATTCGGCTATGAACCGATGAATCCGCTTATCCGAAATTGCTGATTGGTCCACATTGGTATGTCTCATCGGGAAAAGTGCAGCTACCTATAATTGAGACACCATCAGAATCATTGAATGGCTTGCTCATTGGCTATCTAGATCGGATCTAGATTCAAATCTGTTCTTGAAGACCATTAGCTGATTCAATGCCAGATTCTAAATAGTACTACGGCAAATGATTTGCCGGGTCATCTAGTGTATGTATATAACATTAAATAACTCCTATTTGGGAATCTAAGCGAGAGTTCGACTGAACACTGTATGAATATGTGTATATGTTACATATACGTAGGTTTATTGTTTGTACTCCCTTAAATACCGGAATTTTAGTACTCATCAACCAAGCTCTAAGCCCCTAAAGCTCCGTAAAACGGCAGCTTAAAATGAGTTTTCTCCCTTTCAAAAATAAACAAAAACTATTTACGAAAGTTTAGTTCGTTAAACTTTAAAATGGCCGTCAGCCATCGGGTGCTACAGGGGGACAAACGGATGACGGGTCGGCTCGCACAACTGTGAACTCGGAACTGAGGCGCAGCCGCTCCGGTTAGTAATACCCGGTGCGGTCTGCGTCTCACACCCCCCCTAGGACACAGAGGGTTGCGAGCGAACCGTCACCCGCCGTAACTGTGCACACCGGTGGAAGTGCGACTATACTCTCCCCGTGAGGGCGGCTGGAAACAGGTCCTAGTACGGTCATGTCTCTGCTAGGATGCTGGCGAATGGTAGTCGGGCGGAGAGAAGAAAACTCTCAGTGAAATTACCCCAATCCAAGGTGACACTGTTATATGCCGAGGGATGCATGGCCGGGGGGGTGCCCGGTCGCTAATATGCGGACTCTGGATACCTGCCGACCTCCAGTTTGCCTCGGGTGACCATCCCCTTCCCGCCTACTCGTGGGAACTACTATGCCAAATACTAAATATATAAAAACCAACAAAACCGCAAAGGAGCTCGGTACTCCTCTTAAAGTACCGGAGGGACAAGCCAATCCCTCTGCACCAGCGCCTGGGAAACCGGGTCCAAAGAAGACGGGGAAGGAGACTGAGTCGGTCCACCGTCTTCAGGCAGCAGCCGCAGCGAGGGAGGGCCCGAAAAGCCAATCGGGTCCTTCCAAGTCGGGTGGATCCAAGGGCGAAGCGGATACCGGGGTGGCTGCCAAGCAGAGCGTAATCGCGGCTGGTAAGCGCACCGGGACCGAAGAACCCATGGGAGCCCCGGCGGGCAGCGTCTCTGCACCACGGGGAGGAAAGCCGTCGTACCAGGACAGGAGACGAGCGGCTTTCATCCTGTCCAACGAAGACCCGAACTTCAAGGCGTCAGCCGAAGGAAAGGAGCAGAGGCTGTGGGCCTGCTCAATCCTTCCACTGTTCCAGCCAGCCAAAGCCGGAAAGGGCGCAGCCAAGGCTCCCCAACAAGCGGCAACGCTCAGCGGAGGACACTGCAAATCAGCCAGGCCAAGCCCAGCAAGCCAAGCGGGTGAAGACCCACCTCACGAACCGGTCGTTCGCTGAGGTGGCGAGGGGCAAGACCCTGATCGGTGTCCTGGACAGGGGCGCCGAGGACGGCCATGTCCCTCGCGATAAGTGGCACCTGGTGGAGAACGAGCTCCAGGACCGGTTCCTACTGGAACTGGAGGAGAACGGCGGACCACCGCCAAAGTGTGAGGACGCAGGGTGGCATCAAGGCAAGGTGAAAGCCATCGCCTGCCAAGACGCTCGCTCTGCGGCCCTCTAAATGAAGGCAAAGGTGGAGGATATCCAAGGGCAGAGGCGCCAGATTATCCTCGTCCTAAATGAGGAATCCATTGATCTCCTCGCAAAGTCGGACGGTGTAGTGGATTATGGCTACAAGAAGGACACCATATCCACTTACAAGTCCGACCGCAAGGGCAGGCAAGCGGAGGTCGAGCCAGACCCGGAGCTGCCGGAGATCCCGAAAGAGGGGGCCTCGTGCGAGGAAGACAACCCGGCGTCGGATGCGGCGTCCATGATGTCGGACGACATCTTAGACGACTACGCGTTCGACGAGAGCGACCTAGCCAGAGGTCTCAGCCACATCGTTGTCGCAGTGAGCCTCAAAGGCCAGGAACGCTCACTGAGGATCTGCTCCGCATACATGGGGCATGAACAACCAGACCGCCCTCCACACGCGCCTCTCCGGGCTCTAATCGCAGACTGCTCGGCCAAGGACATCGGCCTAATTGTGGGGTGCGATGCCAATGCACATCACTGTCAGTGGGGAAGCACTGACGCAAACGAAAGGGGTGAGTACCTTTTCAGTTACTTACTGACCACTCAGATGGTCTTATTAAACCGGGGTAGTGATCCCACCTTTATCATTAAAAACCGCAAGGAGGTCCTGGACCTCACGCTTGCCTCTCATGAGATACAGCGTAACATTGTATCCTGGAGGGTCCTGGAAGAGAACTCCTTCTAGGACCACAGGTACGTGGAAACTGTCTTCTCCTTCTCAGTACCGAAGCCAGTCCGATTCCGGAACATCAGGCGGACAAACTGGACTCGGTACTCTGATTACCTCTGTCGTGTTCTCCCTGAGCCCCCATCTGAGGAGGAGCTCTCCACGGAGGCCACGACTCGTCTTCTTAAGATCTTTACCGACGCCTGCAATAAGCCGCTCGACAAAGCATGCCCCTCTGGCAAGAACAGAGGCCGGAAGAAACCTGAATGGTGGAATCCGAAACTGGGTGAACTCCGGAAAGCCCCCCGGAGACTCTTCAATAAAGCTAAGGCTGAAAACGTTGAGCAAAACTGGGCCGAATACAAGGCCAGTCTGTCAACCTACAACAAATAACTTAAAAAAGCCAAACGCGCCTCCTGGCGTAAGTTCTGCAGCGAAATCGAGAGTAACTCAGAAGCCTCACGCTTGCGCAGAGTTCTCTCGAAGACAACACCCTCCCCGGGCTACTTGAAGAACACCGACCAGTCGTGGACTACGTCCAGCGATGAGTCGCTAAATCTTCTCCTAAATACCCACTTCCCTGGCTGCAATGAAAACAGACCCAACTACCTCGCGCCTCCTTCTGTCGCCTCAAATGCCATCCTGAGACTGCTAAGCCAGGAGAACATTTCCTGGGCGATCAGAAGCTTTAAACCCTACAAGTCCGCGGGGCCAGACGGCATTTTCCCTGCCCAACTGATTCACGCGGGACATAAAGCCATTAACTGGCTCAAAACAATTTACGAGGGAATCTTCTCCCACGGGTGCATTCCTGACACCTGGCTTCAGACCAAAGTCGTATTCATACCCAAGGCAGGCAAGCCCTCGCACACTGCCCCAAAAGATTTCAGACCCATAAGTCTATCGTCTTTTCTTCTAAAGGCGATGGAGCGGCTCCTGGGGCTGCATCTAACGGCGTGCATTCCGTCCAGTCTGATCTCAGACTCCCAGCATGCCTATCGGAAGGGAAGATCCACCGAAACGGCCCTACACTCGATCACATCGATCATCGAAGCGTCCCTTAACTTTAAGGAGTACACCCTAGTAGCCTTCCTCGACATAGAAGGCGCCTTTAACAACATCCTTCCGACCGCCATCACGGGCGCACTGACAGATCTGGGCGATGACTCCAGGACGGTGAGCCTGATCGATCAGATGCTACAATGCAGGACGGTTGAGGCATCACTGGGGACGTCAACGTGTACCAGATTTGTCAGCAGAGGCACACCGCAGGGCAGAGTCCTCTCGCCCCTCCTATGGAACGTGGCTGTGAACACATTGCTGCGGGAGATAGAGGGGGGTGGCTGCCGTGTGGTGGCGTACGCGGACGATGTTGCCATAGCATTCTCCGGAAAATTTCCGCAGACGTTGTGTGAGTGCATGACAAGTACTCTCACGAAAATGTCGAAATGGGCAGACAAATGCGGGTTAGGCGTCAACCCGTCTAAAACGGAACTGGTGCTTTTCACTAGGAAGTACAAAGTTCCGGAACTGATTCCCCCAAGTCTATGTGGGGAAACGCTAGTCTTCAGCAACAACGCCAATTATCTTGGCCTAATCCTCGATAGAAAGCTCGATTGGAAATTGAGCATAGAGGATAGAGTAAAGAAGGCCACAGTGGCCCTCTATACTTGCAGGAAAGCCATCGGACTAAAATGGGGAATGACCCCCTATATAGTTCGGTGGCACTACACCGCCATCATACGACCAATCATGCTCTATGGAGTGGTGGTATGGTGGCCAGCCTTGGACAGAAGGACATGCCTCAATAAACTCAGCAGAGTTCAACGCATGGCAGAGCTATGCATAACTGGCGGGCTACGCACTACTCCAGGGGAAGCCCTGGATACTGTGCTGGACCTCCTCCCTGTGGATCTCATGGAAAGAAGGTGGAACCAGGACCTGCAAATGCGGTCCACTTCTACACTGATGGCTCAAAGCTATACGGCCGCGTGGGAGGCGGAGTCTACTGCAGCGAGCTGAACATCAGTCATTGCTTCAGGCTCCTGGAACACTTCAATGGGGTCCAAGCGGAGGTTGAAGCCATCAAGGAGGCCATTTCGATCGTCTCCAAACTACTTCTAGATACGCACTTAGTGTGCGTCTTCTCGGACAGCCAAGCAGCTATCAAAGCTCTAGGCTCAATATCGTCGAACTCAGCGACTGTAAATGACTGCCGCAGGTCTCTGCACGAGATCGCAGAGCAGTTAAATCTCTTCCTTATATGGGTCCTCGGCCACAGGGACATCGAGGGGAATGACGCCGCCGACGAGCTAGCCAGGCAGGGTACTACGATTCCTCTCCTATCGGAGAGGGAGCAAGTAGCGATGCCCTTGGCTACGTGCAGGCTCCTAACGCACGAATTGTTCGAGCAAAATGCCAATAGGAGATGGCAGCAAACCGTTTCCTGTAAAGTCTCAAGATTGATATGGCCATATCGATCGAAGAAGCGCTCAGCAGAGCTGTATAAACTCAGCAATTGAACTGGTTCAATTCCGTCTGTGAAAGTGCTGTGGCAGGAGTATGTGTATGTTCCGCCGCAGAAGGTACTCGTAAATGGACGTGTCTGCGGTCGAATTAACTTTTCCGGCAGAAGTTCCTGTCCGTCCGTATGAGTTGGCTCACATTGTTGGCAATTAAGCGAATGATTCAAAAAAAGAGCAGACAGCCAGGAGGCCGAAGCCTGATACTCTATCTTTGTATACGATATATTTCGATGCTTCTCAGAAATATATGTTGTGATAGTCTGAACTAAGTTTTAGTTTGCTTTAAAACAGACAGAAAGGCCTTCAAGGGTTCCGTGCTAAATTTCTTCGAGTGGTATTGGTGAGTTCTGGGAGGGCTGCCCGTGAGTTCGGATCCCTTTCTCCTCAGAAAGGGTTTGGCTCTCTCAACCAACTTCCACTCACTCAGTGGATTACCGAACGGCGCGTTTGTGCGTGGTGTAGAGAGAGGAGAGTGGCGTATGCTTTCGGAAGCCCACACAGATTCATGTGAGTCTCCACGTGCACGAGTATTATTTGTATCTTTGTGTGGACGTACGCATGGTGGACACGCGTGCGTTAACAATTTAATAACATTGCGGTGTGGCGGGAAGCTGCCACATGTCACTCGGCAAAGCTAATCCCCCCGTCAAAAGGGTATTCAGGTATTAAAGACTTTCTAGGGAACGTTTGCACCACCTTCAGGCATTAGCTGAACGCCTCTTAAAGCTTAAGCTCTTAGGTATTCATTTTTTTCTGTGAGTGTGTCCACTTAAATAGAGTATCCATTGATCCATTGAGTATCCACCTTCCCGCGTGTGTTTTGGAGAGCATTTGAGAGATACTGTGCACTCTATTGGTTGTGGTTTTTCATTTTTGAAGTTGACTTTATACATGATTCGTCCATACATCCAAGAACTACTTATAAAGACCCTTGCAGAGAATGTGCCAAATTTGAATTGGATGCCGAACTTTGTAGTGTATCTTTCAGTGGATACTCCGCCTCCTGAGTTCGACTTCTTTTTGCCTTCGTTAGTTTTATAGGTCTTGCCATTTGGCTTTATGGCATAGCTAAATGGCCTTGGCCTGTTCATAAATTTAATGACGGTGTTGACTTTTTCTCAGGGGTGCAAAAGTGAAGTTTAAATAACAATTCTGCCGTGTCGTTTTTCCAAATTTCAAGCCAATAAAATAAACACATTAGAAGAGCCCCAAATTATTTCAGGGCTCATTGGGATTTTGGAAAGCGGCCAGCTGGCCTCCGCTCGAAATAGTAATTTCCCAAAGAGTTAGCATTTTCCTAACCACAATTGGTTGGACTTTTCCGCCCACCCAAGTAAAATCTGACCAGAGAGTGCACACCTGTTTCAGGTTTCCCGGCACAGGGCTTACTTATGCCACCCTTGAGTAACGTAGCTAATCAACTGCGAAGGCAAGAGATGTGAGGCGGTGGAGGCACCGGCCATGGACACTCACTCGTCCATGTCTGAGTGGTGACCCCGACCCCTGTGGTGTTGTGTTGCTCTGGCCAGGTCATGCGGAGTGACAAATCCTCATGCTGTTGCTGTTGCTGTAGTTGAGAGCTTTAATGTGTTGTAACGAACCTAAACGGTTTCGATACAATCCGTCCCCCGACTTATAATGAGAGCATCGCACTACACCCCGCAACCAACGCCCCCCCCTCCGCAAGCAACCACCGATCAACACGCGCCAACTCCAGAACGACAACCAAAGACATCAGGTCACGCGAACTTTCCCCACTCCAAGCCAAGCCATCGGCCGAGTGCGGTCTTCCAGGTTCATCGACGCAGGAAAGTCGGCGCCGCCAAAATCTGCGACGATCACCAAGAACGGCAAAGTGCACCCCGACGCGGAAGTGCAGTTGCCAAACCCGCCGACCCAGCAATACGGGCCTATAAAAGACGGCGACGAGAACCAAAGAGCAACTTACGCAGAGATCCGGCTCACAGTACGGTCGTGGTACCAAAACTTACGCAGAGACCCGGTCCGGAGTACAGACGCGGTACCCGGAACTCACAAGAAAACATGGGCGACCAATTAAAATAAGTTCATTTCTTTGGACGTTGACATGCAATGACTGCATCTTTCAAGAGGCGATGCAGTTACTGCACCGTCAAGTGGCCCGTGTGACACCAGCAGAAGGCTCCTCCTCTCGCCCAACGGACCGAGGGGCGCTGCCGCATGACGCGCGGTGCGTAGCCGAACCAAACGCGAACATGCAAGAAAGATAGCTATTAGACTAACATTCGAGGAAAATTAGTACTAAACTTACTAAGAAACTAAGCATGCAATCAAAATACAAATACAACTACAGTTACTAATTAATAGAAAGGTGTGTAAGGATTAATAATTTAATAAGACAAAGAGAATTAGTGGTGGACTAAGAAGTAACTGCTAAGAAGTACAATAAAGTGTCGAATTATCAAAGTAAAAACACCCGGTTGCGTAAGTTCACTCCAATTAGTCGAGGCACCGACGCCACCGCACCCCGAGTCCACGCAGCCGTTTCGTATACACGACGAGCGACGCCCATTCTAGCCCCGATCCACCTCTCTACGATAGGCCGCCCCCCTGACGCCGCCCTTAAGGTTCCATCCCATTTCTACAAATTTCTTGTGGATTGACCCCTGGACGAGACTGAGCTTGCCTCAGCCTGAAATAGGTATATCACAAGTGGCACCCGAGCAGGGACGCAAGGGAACGTCAGCGAGGGTTTGTGGAATAAAACCCCACGGCCACTAGAGAAGAACAAAAGAGAACAACCCAAAGAAAACCACGACCTCGCACAATACAAACGGCAAGAGTTGCGCAACGAGCAGACGAAAGCGCGACACGGCGACAGAGAAACGCAAACAGTGCCGTCACCCCCGAGAAGAAATTCGAAGCGACAGCCGCGAAGCTCGACACAGTGCCCTAGTGAAGGAAAAGCGCAAGCCCAGCGAAACAGCCAACTCGAGTAACAACCGGAGCGATGGAATCCCATACAGAGGAACAGCCCAGTGGGTATTACCCTGGAGAATTTGTCGCCAACCCAGTGGTGAGTACCGGCTGGATACACAAACGCCGCCGAGAGGAGCTGGAGTCCTTCTCGGAGGAATTCGGATTCAGCCGCGAGGGTAACGTGGAAGATTTGCGGAGAAATTTCGCCGAACTAGTCGCCGGGCCCCTCGAACACGATGCCTGGGTCCGGTTGGCAGAGCTCGAGCGGCAGTACGCCAGATCACCTGGACGAGCCAGATCGCCCCAGCCCGACATCTCAGCACTAACAGAGAAGCGGAAGACGGACCCCAAACTCAGCCTACAAGTTCCAGGAGTCATGGAGGGCAATGCCAGCACCTCACCGATATCGATAACCGTCGAAGATCTACCGAAGCCCCCGCCCACGGAGTCAAGGCCTTCGCCCATGAGAAGGATCTTGCGGACAGCAGGAGGAAATGGCCCCACAGACGGTCATTACTACAGTCACGCCGCACAGATGGCGGAACGGATCCGAAAGTGGGGAATCCAGTTCGACGGGCAGGACGACCCACTGTCGTTCGTCGAAGTACTGGAAGAGCGTGCCCTCTCGTACGGGGTAGACATGAACTCCAGAGCGCCTCTTGGGCCGATTTCCGCCAGGAATTCCAAGCCTTTTTCCTGCCTCCCCGGTACTTCGAGCAATGGGAAGACCAGATCAGCGACCGCAAACAAGCGGTGGGCGAACCGTTCAAGGACTTCGTCATTGAGCTCCGGTTGCTCATGCACCACGTCGGGTACGACGAAGCCAAGGAACTTAGCCGGATCTATGACAACACCCTCCCGGCGTACCAGTTGTACGTGCGAAGGCACGAACTGAGAAGTCTGACGCAATTAACAATGTTGGCCACAGAGTTCGAGAGTATCCAGGAACGAAACGTACCAGCGACCCTCATCCCCCCTCGACAACCACCCAGGTACACGCGGCCAACGACACAACAAAAGGAAAGCGGGACGAATCGGGCCCAATTCCGAAGGCCTCACTGGAACACCTCGGAACCCGCAAGGAAGCCGCACCAGGCCGGCGTTCCAGCACAGGAAACGGCACATCGAATGATCACCACGCCCATCGCCAACCCACGCGCAGCCTGTCCACGCTGCGGAGAAGCTGGACATGTTTCTCGCGACTGCACCAACCCATCGATCATCTTCTGTTGGGAATGCGGCAGGCACGGAACGCGCACCGTGGGCTGTTGCCACCGGGACCCGTCGGGAAACGACTCGCGTCCCCAGCTGACACGGGAACAGCCGGGCACGACGCTTCCTCAGACAACCAACTAAGAAACCCGCTACAAGTACACGACGGCCGGATAATGGCGAGAGTGACCATCGGAGGACGGCGCGCGGAAGCCACGGTCGACACCGGGGCGTCCCGAAGCTTCATCAACGCCTGGGTCCCGATACGCCTAGCCGACGGCTCGGCTCGCGAGATAACTCAGATCTTGCTAGCGTGCGTCAAACTAGACGAACAAGAGGTACAGATGCCACTCTTGGTACTACCCAACATGGTAGAGCAAGCCATCATAGGGATGGATTTCCTGTGCGCCATTGAAACCACAATACAATGTGGCGCCACACGCCTCCAGCTCCAAGGCTCCCGACGCCCCACCCCAAACACGCCGACGATCACCGCTAGCCAAGTACACGCCCCCGGACCCACGAACTCGAGACCTCCGCCGCCGATGAATTCCCCGCCACGACACGAGACAAGAGCCCAAGGAACAAGGATCACAGAACCCACGGCCACGACGAAGCACACTAGCCCCAGGCCCACTCCGAGAAAACCAAAACTAAGCAAAGCCACGAAGAAAGCGAGCCGGTCTCCCGAGGGCACCGACGCGGTTCCACCAACGAAGGGAAAAGAACCCAGGACGCCCCTCCAGAAAACAACCCGCCCCCAGCAACGACAGCCGCCACGCAGCAGCCAGGCGCTCGAGGTACCACCTCCGACCGCCACCCTGGCCCACGAACGCGTCGACACCGCCCTCGACGCGAAAACAACCCCTACGACACCGACCGACCCGCTACGCCCGCGTCCTCTCAGGCAGGAACCGGGCAAGGCGATCACTGCCACACGAGGCACCCATCGGAACCCCGACGCACCTGGAGCCGACGCACCATCGATCGTCCCCGACATCATGGAACGCCTCCCGGGCAACACCTCGTACGGCGCCGGCATGCGGCCCAGCACCACGCCTGGAGCCATGTCGGTGAACCTCACCGCCCAAACTAGCCGTCTGTGAAACGCTACGACCGCCATCGGGACCCGCACGTTCGTACGTCACGCAGAGTACAACGTCGCGCAAGCACCCCCCAGGACACACACGAGCCCCCTACTCACGATCGAGGCACCCGCAATCGTCGCCAGCATAAGCGAATACACTCGCGAAGTCGAACCACCAAGCGCATTCGACACAACAATCCTCCCGAGAAACCCGACCACACTTGCGACCCAGGAATCGACGACCCACCCGAGGACGATTCGGAACGAATCTCCGACCCATGGCCTCCCGACATCGCGCCGAAAATACGGAAATTCCTATACAAGGAACTGCCAACACTCGCAGGCATCCGAGGAACGACGGGCCTAACGGAACACACCATCGCCATGAGGGACAACCGACCCATAAAACAACGGTACTACCCGAAAAATCTAGCCATGCGGCGGATCATCGATGAACAGGTCGACCAACTGATAGAACCATCCCGGAGCCCCCACAGCGCGCCAATCGTCCTGGTCCGCAAAAAGGACGGGAGATGGCGCATGTGTGTAGATTATCGGCAGCTAAACGAGCGTTCCATCCCGGACGCGTACCCGCTACCCAGGATCAACTACATACTAGAGCGACTCCGAAATGCCCACTTCATCACGACCCTAGACCTGAACGAGGGGGAACGTTGTGAGTTGCTGCGGACACCGCAACTCTACGGTTATACCCGATACTAAGTCAGTATGGCTCTCCTCCGGCAGACGCAGCTAATATTAAACGACACGACAAAGAGTGCGTGCGAGAGAGACAGAAAATCAGTCTGAGCGTGACGTCGGGCGCTGCGTAGCCAGTGCAAATTGATTTGTTCCTTTTGGCTATAAAAATTATCTGATCTGGTCCAGATTCAGCAATCTGATAGATATGGTTGTTATCTATTATTCTGCGTTTTTAGTTTTCTCGAATGTGCAATATTGTGGATGCAACAGATTTTCGTCCTTTGTGGGGCGGAAGGGGATGGGGCGAAATTCTGAGATATACGTTTTATAGTGAGATCTAACAGAAGTGCGGATACCAAATTTGGTTACTCTAGCCTTAATAGTCTCTGAGATTTGTGGATGCCCCAGATTTTCGTCCTTTGCGGGGGCGGAAGGGGGTGTGGCGAAATTTGGACACGAAACGGTCAAGGTCCGATATCACAGGATGGTACCCACACAAATTTGGTTGCTCTTATAGGTTCTGAGATCCTTGAACTCATATTTTGCAATTGGCAAAACCGACCATGAAACCTGTGTGTTAGAGAGAGACAGAGAGAGAAAGAATGAAATTGTTTTCTTGATTCTGGCTATAATAATAATACGATCTGGCTGAGATTTTACACTCTAGAATATATAGTCATCCTCTACGATTCTGCGTTTTTGGTTTTATCGTATCTTTAAAAATGTGGATGCCACAGATTTTCGTCCTTTGTAGGGGCGGAAGTGGGCGGGGCGAAGTTTTGAAATATTTTTGTAGCAGTGACATATCACAGAAGTCTGGATCCAAAACAACGTTGCTCTAGCTCTTATAGTCTTTGAGCACTAGGCGCTGAAGGGGACGGACAGACGGACAGACGGACGGACGGACAGACAGACAGGGCTCAATCGACTCGGCTATTGATGCTGATCAAGAATATATATACTTTATGGGGTCGGAAACGATTCCTTCTGGACGTTACACACATCCACTTTTACCACAAATCTAATATACCCCAATACTCATTTTGAGTATCGGGTATAAAAACGGGTATTGGCAGATACCAATGGCCCGCGACAGCCGGGAAGCCACGGCGTTCACGATACCGGCCGAGGATTATACCAATGGAATGTAATGCCTTTCGGTTTACACTCCGCGGGAGCCACGTTTCAACGGACCCTCGACGCCGTTATCGGCGCAGACATGGAACCATTCGCGTTCGCATATCTCGACGACATCGTCATCGTCGGGAAAAGCTTCCAGAAACACCTGAACAACGTGAAAGAAGTTTTCGCACGACTGCGGAAGGCAAACCGACGGGTCAACACGGACAAGTGTGCCTTCATCCAACGCCGGATAAAATACCTGGGCCACATGATCAGCGAAGAAGGTATCCACACGGACCCCGACAAAATCGCAGCCGTAAAGGATCTGAGGCCGCCGACCAACCTGAAGGAGCTACGACAATGCGTAGGCATGGCCGGGTGGTACCGCAGATTTGTCCCAAACTTTGCCACCGTAGTCCAACCAATGTCACTGCTGCTGAAGAAAGGGAAAGCATGGACATGGGGCCAAGAACAACAAGACGCCTTCGACGAGCTGAAAACACTGCTCACCACGCACCGGTACTCGCCTGCCCAGACTTTAACGTCAAATTTTCCCTGCAGACGGACGCAAGCAACCTGGAGTAGGCGCGGTCCTCACCCAAGAGATCGAAGGGAAAGAGCGGGTCATCGCACACGTCAGTCGACGCCTCAACAAGGCAGAAGAAAACTACTCGGCCACCGACAAGGTGGCCTCGCCGTCATCTGGGCGATCCGACGACAACCACATACCGTGAAAACTATGCGTGCCCAAAAACGGCCGGACGAGAGTACTCCGCGAATGCCATGACGAACCAACGCAGGACACCTTGGCGTCCGGAAAACCATCCTGAGGACAACACAACGATACTACTGGCCAGGACTACACCGAGACGTGCGACGGTACGTGCAGGGCTGCGTAAGCTGTCAGAAGTTCAAAGCCACGCAGCGCAAGGCCGTGGGCAGGATGCTCACACGTAAAGCCGAAGAACCCTTCGACACCCTGTGTGCCGACTTCGTCGGACCATTACCACGGTCCAAGCACGGGAACACCATCTTACTGGTATTCTTCGACACTCAAGAAAGCGACAACGGCGAACCTCGAACGAGCCTTCAGAGAACGAATACTGAGCAGCTTCGGCGTGCCGAAACTATTCGTCTGCGACAACGGGACCCGATCGTTCAGAACATTCATGCGAAGCGCAGGCGTGGAGCTGCAACACACAGCCCCGTATTGCCCCCAAGAACACCCGACAGAGAGAGCCAATCGGACTGTGAAAACGATGATCGCCCAGTTCGTCGACGACCACCAGAATACATGGGACGGCTCCTACCCGAGATGACATTGGCGATCAACTCCAGCGTTTCCGAGACGACCGGATTCAGCCCCGCCTTCCTCCTGCAAGGAAGAGAGCCCCGACTCCCCGGCGCCCTCTACGACGAAGTCACGCCCGGGACAGGAAGTACGCCAGAGACGGCCACCAGCAATGCGACGAGGCTGAAAGAAGTATTCGACATCGTCCGGAACAACATCCAGAGAGCCAGTCAAGAACAAGGGAGACATTACAACCTCCGCCGGCGACTATGGCGCCCCGCCGTCGGATCACTGGTACTACTACGCCAACAACACCTCTC
Source organism: Drosophila miranda (assembly GCF_003369915.1). Taxonomy (NCBI): domain Eukaryota; kingdom Metazoa; phylum Arthropoda; class Insecta; order Diptera; family Drosophilidae; genus Drosophila; species Drosophila miranda. The sequence continues at coordinate 13,155,305 of NW_022881614.1, forward strand.
AAACGCCGCCGAGGGCTTTGCGGCAAAGCTAGCCCCGAAGTTCGACTGTCCCTACCGGGTCAGAGTTTTCCATCGCCAAACATCGCCAAATTACAACACTGCGAAAGCCGAAAACACAAAACTGCAAATATCAACGACCTGAGAGAGTTCCACAATCACGAGTCCGAAGAACCCACTGACCTACTCGAGAATGCTGACATCGACGAAGAAAGCAACGAGACCTCAACCCGACGCCCCAACCACGGCACCGCTGAGTCAGCAAAATCCGGGACACCCGGCCAAAAGACAACACCGGCAAAAAAACGAGCCCAATGGCATAATACCGCCGAGAATGCAAGCGCAGCGAACCGCGCGACCACCAATTAATCGAACAGCGCTGACGCCAGCGAGAGAAGTAACGTAACGCTCACGACCGCGCGCCCCACAAATCCGCTGACGAAGCGAAGAGAACGAGGAAACCCCAACGCAGACCACAGAAGAAACCACAAGAGCCCGACCCGCGAGGCCTCGTAACTCTCGCCGGGGAAGAAAGGGGAGGGTGTAACGAACCTAAACGGTTTCGATACAATCCGTCCCCGACTTATAATGAGAGCATCGCACCACACCCCGCAACCAACGCCCCCCCTCAGCAAGCAACCACCGATCAACACGCGCCAACTCCAGAACGACGACCAAAGACATCAGGTCACGCGAACTTTCCCCACTCCAAGCCAAGCCATCGGCCGAGTGCGGTCTTCCGGGTTCATCGACGGAGGAAAGTCGGCGCCGCCAAAATCTGCGACGATCACCAAGAACGGCAAAGTGCACCCCGACGCGGAAGTGCAGTTGCCAAACCCGCCGACCCAGCAATACGGGCCTATAAAAGACGGCGACGAGAACCAAAGAGCAACTTACACAGAGATCCGGCTCACAGTACGGTCGTGGTACCAAAACTTACGCAGAGACCCGGTCCGGAGTACAGACGCCGGTACCCGGAACTCACAGAAGACATCGGCGACCAATTAAAATAAGTTAATTTAAACTGCTAAGAAATACAATAAAGTGTCGAATTATCAAAGTAAAAACACCCGGTTGCGTAAGTTCACTCCAATTAGTCGAGGCACCGACGACACCGCACCACGAGTCCACGCAGCCGTTTCGTATACACCACGAGCGACGCCCATTCTAGCCCCGATCCACCTCTCTGCGATAGGCCGCCCCCCTGACGACGCCCTTAAGGTTCCATCCCATTTCTACAAATTTCTTGTGGATTGACCTCTGGATGTGACTGAGCTTGCCTCAGCCTGAAATAGGTCCATCACAGTCTCATCACTTCTTGTAAAATTTCCATGTGACTAGCACTATCTTTTGTTGCTACCACAATATCGTCCATGTATATTATAACTTTGTCTTCCTTTACCATGTCTGCGAAAATTTTGTTTGTGAATCTTTCAAACACCGCAGATTCATTTCGTAACCCGAACGGCATCCTCAACCTAGTAGTAGGTCGTCTATAAGAGGCGTTGCGTAATTGTCCTTTATCATTCCTTTATTAAGTGTGCGATAATCGACGCACAGTCTCAACTCTCCCGAATTCTTTTTTACCAGTACTATAGGCGAAACGTATTCTGACTCACTGGTTCTGATGTAACCTTTTTCTGTGTAATCGTCTATCATTTTCTGTACTTGGGCTTTTTCGCTATACGACAGTCTTCTAGGTGGGCAATGAAACGGTTTTTCGTGTTCGAAATTCAACTTCATTTCCCACTTGGTTTGGCTACATTCTGTCCCTACTTTAAACTCCCAATCGTTTTCTTTGTGCGGATACTGGCTTGGTAGTTCGTTGAAATTGGCTTTTACGCTCTCGCAGGTATCGCTGTCTTCCAGACATTCAACCATTGCAGAACACTCATTTTCTACCTTGCCTTCACTTTCTACTTCATGCTCGTTCTCTTTACCACCCTCATCTTTTACTTCACACTCATATTCTCCTAAACAATCATACTCTATTCCACACTCTTTCTTCTAACCACTCATCTTCTCCTAAACACTCATTTTTTATTCCTTTTTCGTTATCTGTTTCACGCTTGCTGCTTTCTATGCAATTATTTTCTATTTCGCACTTTTTTGTCCCACTCTCCTTCTCCTTGCAAATGTCACTTACAATTTTAAATTTGACTTGTCTGCCACTACTAGTAATTCAAAGTTGATTCGATTTTTGTTAATAATTACAAAACTGGGTATTTTACCAAAGATGTTAAGTTTGCTATTGTTTAGTCCAACATAAGCGTAATCCGCCTTTTTATTCAAAATAAATTCAATTTCTGTTTTTCTTGTCTTTGTTAAACTTATATAAACTTAAATCATCTTTTTTGACTTCATTTGAACTTAATCGTGAGCGATCTTCCGCTTTATTTAGTTTATTTTCCGACTGGTGCTCTAGACATGATAAATTTATAAAACTTATTGGGCTCCCTGAGTCGATGAGGCAATCTAAGGACAACCATTTGTTATTGTAATTGCTAATGTATATATTAAATTTGTATATGTAATCGTTATGTACCTTGTTCTTCTTTTCGTCACAGTGTGACACCTGGTGACTCATGCTGCCGCATCCGTAGCACGCTCTTCTTTCGCGCTTGGGCTTGCGGCACTCCCCTGCCACGTGGCCCAAAGAGTTGCAGTTGTAGCAGCGAATGGGTGTTGGCGAGGCTCCAGTGTTTGCCCCCTCAGTTGAACCGTACTTCTTTGGCAGCATGATCTTCTCAAACGCCTTGAGTAGTTGATATGAAGCACCAAAGCACTGCATGTGGGCTTGCCTACGCAGGCCTACATCTGGGATACCTTCGATGACTCCGTCGATAAACTCCTCGACGTCAATGACTGTGCGGGATGCCAGCGCCACTTTGGCGTTGAAGTACTTTGAGAACTCCTCGTCACGTCCCCATGAACGGGCCTCGAACTTGCGGCGGAGCAACAGCTTGCTTTCCTTGGGATGGAAAGTGTCTTCCATGACGTTCAACAACTGATCGATTGGCAACGACATGTACTCCGGACTCGAATGCAGCCACACCAATGCTTTGTCCTTAAGCTTCGACACTAGCAGCATTAGTAGCTTCTCATCCTTCAATTTGTTAACTTTTGCGATGGCCTTAAACTGCGCGATCCAAGTTGTGACGTCATCGTTGTTTCCAGAAATGTTGCCATGATATGTTGGCAACATGTCTTTGGCGGCATTTAGCAGCATGACGCCAGCGTCATTGTTGGCGGCTGGTGTTGTGTTCTCTACTCTCCCTTCCTTCTCCCTCTCGCTCTGCAGCTTCAGCAGCTCCATTTGCAATTTTAATATTTCGACCTCTGCTCGATATTCGCCGTGGTTGCTGTTGTGCCCAGGCGCTTGCGGTGCTTTTTCGTTCTTCTCTTTGCGTTCGCTCTTCGTCGAGTCTTGATCTGCGGCTGCCTCATCTTCCCTCTCGCTCTCGCTTGTTTCGGCTGCCGGTGGTCCCTGTCCCCGCAGCTCTACAGGTATTTCGTTAAGTCTCGCTGCCATGGCGGCTTTGCTTCCACCTTTTGGTAGATTGAGGGACTCCAGCCATCCGCGCAGCTGGGCGGCCGAGAACTCCTCCGTGCCGACCAAGACCGACATGTTTTTTTCAGCGATGGCGTCATCGAAGGACGAGAAAAGAAAAATGTTCGCTATTTTTCACTGGCTGCGGTTGATCCTATCCCACTTCTGAAATTGTAGGCCGTCTAACCTGGGAATTGTAGTGACCAATATCGGTGTGTGGGTGCACTGTCTGTATAAAAACACAAGCCTACTTCATGCTCGTTCTCTTTACCACCCTCATCTTTTACTTTACACTCATATTCTCCTAAACAATCATTCTCTATTCCACACTCATTTTCTTCTAAACACGTCTGTGTCTCACGATTACTTTATTACTTTATTAGTTACTTTATTATCGATGTTTCTTATCCGATATCTCACTATTGGTATTTCCCGCCGAGTGTATCGATGGTGCGGTAAATACCAATGCGCGCTGTATGCATTTGTAAAAAGAAGTATAATTCTTTGTAAAATATAAGTAAATTTCTTTATTCTGATCTAGCTAGCTATGTTATATAGAGGTGCTATTCTATCTATAGTATTAAATTGAACTGGTAAGTTCAATAATCATGTGCCATAGAGGGGGTTGTATTAAAACAATATACGAAGTATTGCAGCCATATATCCCAATCTGATTTGTCAGCTGAGATGTATGAGCGTATGAACTCGTTAAATGTTCTGTGGCTTCGCTCCACGGTTCCTACAGTCTGGTGATGATGTGCAGTAGAAGTTATATTTTTGATATTTAGATTTTTACATAAGTCTTCAATTATTGAATTTTTATATTCTGTTCCCATGTCCGTAATGAACGTCTTCATTGGACCGTACTTTAGAATAAAATTTTCAAAAATAGCTTTAGGTACTGTATTTGCACTTTTGTTTCTAATAGGTATGGCAACAAGGTATTTTGTCAGGTCACATATTAAGGTGACTGCATATTCATTTCCTTGTTCTGATTTAGGAAGTGGACCGATCGTATCCACTATTACCCTATCAAAAGCCATGTATGGTGTTTCTGTAATAGTCAATGGAGTTATTGTGTGCTTGGTTACTTTAGTTTTTTGGCATTTTGGACATTTTCGTATGTAATTGGTAATTTCTTTAGTCATACCTTTCCAAAAATAATGTCTTTTGACCTTGGCCAAGGTTTTTGTTATGCCTGTATGTCCTCCTTGTATGGGATCATCATGTAATGTAGACAGTATTGCTTCTTTTTCTTTTTCATTTTGAATTACGGTCATCGGGTTGAGTAGCGCTACTCTTATTGTTCGTAATATTTTATTGCCCATATTTTTAAAATTATCTATTGAAATGTATTCAAAGATATTTTGCCACGGTGCCACTTTGAGTTGGCTGATTTTTTGTTTACCGGCTTGCGTTTCAAGCCTTTGGAAAAACTGACCTAAGTCAAGGGTTCCATTAGTATACAAATCGCTAACATCATATCTTGAAGTGATTTTTTGTCCATGTTTGAAAAAACATAAATTATTATTTACATGCAAGGTCACTACTTTACGTACTTCGTCATTGTTGATGACTTCATATACTTTGGGCTCTAAAGCTTTTGTTAAGATTGCCTAGGCAATTCTATTTGTTCTTTTCCTGCGCAGGATTTCTGTCTACTCTGTTGCCTGGTAGTGACTTTCAGGACTTTATTCGTTTTGTATGTTTGTATGTTTTTCAGGTCTGTGATGGTTATTCTTGATAAAGCATCTGCTATATGGTTGTCTTTACCCTTTAGATTCTCGACTGTAAACTCGTATTCTTCTAATTCGAGCCGCATGCGTGTGAGTTTTGAGCTGGGATTCACCATTGAAAATAGGTATGTTAGTGGTCTGTGATCCGTTTTTACTGTAAAGTGTTTACCATAGATATATGGTCGAAAATGGGTATGAACTGCTGCTAATTCCTGTTCTGTAGTACTTTTGTTACTTTCACCTTTTGTGAATGAACGTGATGCATATGCTAATGGGAGTTGGAGTCCGTTATGGTTTTGAGTTAAAACCGCTCCACATGCTTGTTTACTAGAATCGGTGATTATGCAAAATTCTTTCTGAAAATCTGGGTACTGTAACAGAGTGGGTTCCATAAGTTTGTCTTTTAAATATTGGAATGCATTTTGACATTCAGTTGAACACTCAAAGGGGACATTCTTTTTACATAATCTAGTTATGTGCCGGGAATAGTCTGCGAAGTTTGTAATAAAACGTCTATAATAATTGCAAAATGCAATAAATCGTCTAGCGCTGTCCGCATCATGTGGGACTGGATAGTTTTTGATGACGTCATATTTCTTGTCATCTGGCAAGATTCCTTTATCTGTGCATTTATGACCAAGAAAGGTCACTTCATGCATAAAAAATGAACATTTTTGTGGATGTAATTTTAGGTTGTGTTTCCTACATATCTCAAAAATATCTGTTAAGTTTTTATGCAAATTTTTTTCGGAACAACCCATGATTATTAGATCGTCCATATACGGGAAGGCTTGCGAAGCTTCAAGTCCAGAGAATGCTATAGTCATCATTCTTTGAAATTAATTCGGCGCTATTTTTAAACCAAATGGTAGTCGCGTGAAGCGATATGAGCCATTGCTCGTTGAAAAAGACGTTATATTTCGCGAACTTTCTTCTAGTTCGATTTGATGAAAACCTGACATTAAGTAAAGACATGAGAAATACTTTGCTCTACCTAGTTGATCCAAAATGTCATCAATTCTAGGTAGTGGAAATTTGTCGGCCAGGAGTTTTTTGTTTTTTTGACGATAGTCAACTACTAATCGCCATTTCTTTTGTTCTGAACCCGGAACGGCTTTCTTTGGGACAAGAAGAAGTGGGCTGTTGTATTCTGATACGGATGGTTCGACAATATTGTCGTTTATTAATTTTCCTACTTGTTTTTTAATTTCCTCAACTTGGCTATGCGGGCTTCGATATTTCTTTATATATATAGGTTGGTCATCCCTCAATCTCAATTTCTGTTTATAAAAATTATTTGTTGTGATTGATTCGGTTTCAAGCCCGAATACGTCACTAAAATTGGTGCATAGTTTAGTTAATTGCTTCTTGAATTGTACTGTGAAATGTTTGCCTAATTCAGCTATGACAGTTTTTTCTCGGATTTTTTGAGTTGTTTGAATTACCTTGTAATTCGAAAGTGATTAATATTGTATGTTATTTATATGTACTAATTGGTTGGTACTGGTTGTATTCAGCAATCGGACAAATGTATTATTTTTTTAAGTTATTGTATTTGCTACATAAATACCAGGTTGAATTTCCTGGTTTGGGATTAATATGGTTTCTATATCGGACGTTAATTCTATTTTTCTGACAACTTGTGATCTTGCTGGTAGAAGAATTGTATTGTTACCAGAACTGTATGTTATTGGAACATAAATTTTAATTTTTATATTATTTGGTCGTATTATTAACCAATCCTCTGAAGGTTTTAAGTCTATTAGGCAGTTTAATTCTTTTATGAAATCAATGCCTATTATTCCATCACACGGAATTGCAAAATGCTGATTAACTAAATGGAAATTGTGTGGAATAATGTACTTATCTGTCTGTAGCTCTATTAGGGCAAGGCCTTGGGATTTTATTATACCTTCCCCTATTCCTTGAATATCTATTGTATTTTTTGTTTGAATGTCGTTAAAGACATCTGAATTTTCTTTTAATAGTGATATATTGGCACCTGTATCTATAAGGAATGTAAGTTGTTTTCCTGTTTTAGAATTGAGGAATTCCAAGATCTAAAGGATCTTGGTAGTTTCCGAAGCTGTCTGGGTAACACGAACATTGTTCTGTCGTGTGTTTCCATTGCTATTGTATCTTTGGTTGTTATAGGTTCCACGTTATTACGGTTATTTCCCCTATAGCCACCACGACCTCTATTGTTATTATAATTATTGTTGTTGTAAATATGGTTGTGGTTTGTAACCACGACCATTTCCTCTAACCACGATAGTTACCTCGAAAGTTACTACCGCGGTAGACTTGTCTTGTCTGGTGTACATATTGAACTTGCACACCAGTCATCTCTGTTACTACACTGTATATATTTTGTTACGGCATCATTCATTGTTGGGATGTGCCTGCTTCTAGTATTGTTTTTAGTCTGCGTGCTTCGCAATTTTTAACCATTGTACTAATGGCCTCTTTGCAGCTGAACTTATCAGCGTGTTCCGCTGGCAGACCCTCATCAATGTATGATGCTTCTAGAAGTTTCTCATATCATCAATCTCTGTTGTGAATTGGGCGGCTGTTTTGCCTTTTTGGCATACTTTTGCCATTTTAGCCTTTATAACATCTGATGACTCACCGACAATAGTGTCTTGCAATTTCTTTATTATTGCGTTAATGGTGGTTTCATCTTGTATTTTTCTACAATGTAGTTCCTATTACTTTTGATTTAATTACTTCTATAGCTAAATTTTCGTATGGTCTTTCGTTAGATTGACCAATTTGAGCTGCGTAATGAATCTTTGTAAATGGAAGTTTTTGTCATTAAATTCCGGAATGGCGTGCGAAATATCTTTGATATATGCCCGTTGGGCAATTGTTTCGTCTGCCATTGTGGTTGGTTCTTGCCCAACACGCTGTTTGCTGAACTAGTCGACGGTTTGTCGTCGTTTACGGGATTGGTTCGATCTATTTGATCGAGAATCGTCTTCGATATGATGATAATGTTTTTTACATTCGGGGGCCTGGGACTTGTTGCCTTTGATTCGATTCTACAGCTGGTATATATGTCGCAGCTGTGTTTAGAAGATTTTGGTATGTGTATGTCTAGATTGAGTTTTTCTCTAACGAATACTACTCGTTCCCTTAGACGTTTGAAAACGTCTGTAGCTTGAAAACCAATGTATATCAGTAAGTCTTTGTTTGTTCTCTAGAAAAATTTCTCTGACTCATTATATTGTTAACCAAATTAGTTGTATGTTTAATGACCGTACTATTTTGAGTAGGTCTGTTCTGCGTTAAGCATTTATATGACTTATCGAATTCTGCTCTTAGAGTGCAAACTTTAGTGCAGATCGTAAGCCAGTCCATATGTGTTTTTTAATGTTGTCCATTCCCGATTGGAAGACAATCTAACATTAGCAACACAATTCTTCCTAGAAATTAATTTTCTATTATTTGGCTGTTTTACGAGGATGCCGGGTATGGTTGATAATACGATACCTTTTGTGTGGCATCACAATGAATTAGTGGTGAAAAGCTAAATTATATTCGTTCATATATGAGTATTCGAACTCGTATATGCTAATTGGATTGGGGGAATACGGCTAAGATTGCTTTAGCTATATATTCGAAATTTTCATTATTATCGTGGGTAGCCCTAATGGCTGCTGCTGTGCTACAAGACATTTTATTTGGCTATGTAACAGTATATTAAAGGCGGGAGTTCTACTGAAATGTACCATGTACATGTATTCGAGCTCTATTATGCTCCTAGGGGTCGTTGAGACCAATTGTAGAATTTTATTTGGAAAATCTGGGTCATATTTAATTAGCTCTATAAAGTTTTGTCTTTTATATATATTTTCCTTTTTTTTTTTAGACTATCTTAATTGTTTGCCCTACTCATATATCTGCTTTTAATTATCTTATTATGTTTTACATACAATGTTAAAAGGAATTGTAAAACACTAACAATGGTTAAAATCAGAAGTAATAACCAGAGTGCATTGAGATCATCCCTGTGGTCTATTATTTAGACATTATTGACCAATTTGGCCGTATTGTCTTTGGTCTGACTATCGTCAGAACCGAACCAACCATGGTGATGATTTTCTCTCAAAAATTGGTTTCTACAATGTTGGGGTCTTTTTTTTTTTTAATTATCTGCTATTCCGCTTATTCTTTTCAATAATAAAAAAATTATTAAAAATTATTTTTTTGTGTGAATATACATATCTATATACCTTTTTTTTTTTTATATCCTTAAAATTTTATCAATATATTTTTTTTTTTTTTATATTTATATATGTTCAAAGTGACCGCCACGATAATTAGATATTGATCTCTAACAACACTGCGCATGTGCCTGCTGATATCGATGTTCTCATATCGATATTCTTTTTTCGGCGTCTGTCTCTTGCGTATGTTACTCGGAAGAACATATAATTCTGTATACTGATCTTCTGCTGTCTTACAAATAAAATAACTTTAACAGGTTATGGCCCAGACACCAATTCACCCCAGAAACAGTATAAAACAGAAACAGTGAGAAACAATAAACATTGTTTGGTGCTTAGTGAAAAGCAGTGCTAAAACGAGGGGGAACGTTGTGAGTTGCAGCGGACACCGCAACTCTACAGTTATACCCGATACTAAGTCAGTAGGAGAGAGCAACTCCGGCAGACGCCGCTAATTTGAACGACACGACAAAGAGTGGGCGTGCGAGAGAGACAGAAAAATCAGTCTGATCGTGACGTCGGGGGCTGCGTAGCCAGTGCAAATTGATTTGTTCTTTTTGGCTAAAAAATGATCTGATCTGATCCATATTCAGCAATCTGATGGATATGATCATTATCTATGATTCTGCGTTTTTAGTTTTCTCGTATACTCAATATTGTAGATGCAACAGATTTTCGTCCTTTGTGGGGGCGGAAGGGGGTGGGCGAAATTTGAGATACACGTTTTATAGTGAGATCTAACAGGAGTGCGGATACCAAATTTGGTTACTCTAGCCTTAATAGTCTCTGAGATTTGTGAATATCCCAGATTTTCATCCTTTGCGGGTGCGGAAGGGGGTGTGGCGAAATTTTGAAACAAACTCGTCTCGGTCGATATATAAGGAGTGTGGATACCAAATTTGGTTGCTCTAGCTTTTGTAGTCTCTGAGATCTAGGCGCTAATGTTTTACTCTAAGCAAAGCCGGCTATGCTACGTGTGTGTGTTAGAGAGAGACAGGGGCGAGAAAAAATGAAATTGTTTTCTTGATGCTGGCTATAATAATATACGATCCAATTCAGATTTGCAAGTCTAAAAGATATGGTCATTCTCTACGATTCTGCGTTTTTGGTTTTTCTCATACCTTTAAAATTGTGGATGCCACAGATTTTCGTTCTTTGTGGGGGCGGAAGTGGGCGGGGCGAAAGTTTTGAAATATTTTTGTAGCAGTGACATATCACAGAAGTCTGGATACAAAACATCGTTGCTCTAGCTTTTATAGTCTTTGAGCACTAGGCGTTGAAGAAGGGACGGGACAGACGGACAGACGGACGGACGGACAGACGGACAGACAGGCATGGCTCAATCGACTCGGCTATTGATGCTGATCAAGAATATATATATTTATGGGGTCGGAAACGATTCCTTCTGGACGTTACACACATCCATTTTCACCACAAATCTAATATACCCCAATACTCATTTTGAGTATCGGGTATAAAAAACGAGGGGGGAACGTTGTGAGTTGCTACGGACACCGGCAACTCTACAGTTATACCCGATACTAAGTCAGTATGGCTCTCCTCCGGCAGACGCCGCTAATATTAAACGACACGACAAAGAGTGCGTGCGAGAGAGACAGAAAATCAGTCTGGCGTGACGTTCACGCGCTGCGTAGCCACTGCAAATTGATTTGTTTCCTTTGGCTATAAAAAATAATCTGATCTGATCCAGATTCAGCAGTCGGATAGATATGGTCGTTACCTCCGATTCTGCGTTTTTTAGTTTTCTCGAAACTGCATATTGTGGATGAAACAGATTTTCGTCCTTTGTGGGGGTGGAAGGGGGTGGGGCGAAATTTTGAGATATACGTTTTACAGTGAGATCTAACAGGAGTGCGGAGGTTGAGGGTGGCACACTGGAAAGATTTGGAAGGGATATGGGGGGCCTATTCTTCTTCTTAGCCTTAAACTCCTTCACCACCAAATGCTCCGGCCAAAATTTGGCGGAGCAAATGGTGTCAAATTGAGTTGGGGAGATGCTTATCTTAAACGAGGCTATCTCCCTGGCATAAGAGAAGTTAAATTTCTCCACCTTTAAACCCACGGCTTTAATTTGCTTGGAATAAAAGCAATTACATCATTAGATGTGAGGTCAGGGCCAGCCGTGAAACAAAAACTTGTCGTTTTGGTGGGACTCCCACCAGTGGTTTAGTCACCACAGGCCTAGTACCTGTGGTGGCAATATCCGGAGGTCCGGAACGTCTATTTACTGGTGGGATCGGGATAGACGGGACAACTAGCGAACTTGCGGACACCACGGACACGGACGCTGCAGACGTACTTGGCTGCACATTCTCCGAGGCGATGAATTCGGCTACCGAATCTGCATCGCCAGCAGCTGTCGTTGCCCTTGGAGTGGCAAACGAGATCAACTGCTGCAACTTGGAGTGGTCGGAGTCAGTTTTTTCGGCGGCGCACGGCTGAGTGACGGTTACTACTACACTACACTACATACTACACTATTTAAATACTAATTGAATGCTTACTATTATTACCTTGCTACAATAGTTAATTGGTCTTTCCGTGATGGCAGTGGGATTGAGATTGCCTGGGTTTCTCCAAGGAGATTTTCATTAATCTTTACCCTTGATAAGGCATCCGCTAGGTAGCCTGGTAGATATTTTATTTTAAAGTCGAAACTCATTCAGTTTTATTTTCCATCTTTGTAATTTCATATTAGGCTCCTTGAGGTTGTTCAACCAAATCAAGGGTTTATGATCGGTTTGTATACGAATGTTCTACCGGACAGGTATGACGGAAATAATTGGCCCATACGATCGCCAATAATTCCAATGAAGTGGAGAATATAATGATGTCATCTAAGTATACGAAGAATCCTTGAAGATTAACTCTTCTAGCAGATTGTTCATACATCTTTGGAAGGTAGCAGAGGCAGTGGTTAGGGTTCCTTGGGTATTTGATGGAAACCTTTTGCTAAATCGATTGTCCTGAAATACTGACATTTACCTAGTTTATCTAGGATTTCATCCATTCTTAGAGTTGTGAACTTGTCCTTAATTGTTATTTCATTTAGACTTCTATAGTCTACTACCATTCGGTATTTTTTGCTTTACTGAAGCGTCTATCTTTTTCGGAATCATAGATATGGGCGAGCAGTAAGGAGAATTCGACTTTCGAACTATTCCCTGCCTGATCATGTCTTTGATTTGCTATTTTGGTTCCTGAGCATGTATCAGGGCATATTTGTATGGTCGTCTGTAGACCGGGTCTTCATGTAGAGTTTTGATTTCGTGCTTGATTGTACTTGTGAAAGTCAAATTGTCACCTTCTCTGTACTGCACATCTTTAATCTCATATAAGACCTTTTTCAATGCCTCCCTTTCTTCGTCGGTTAAATGATCTAATCTTAATTGATTAAATTCCCTTAATTCACTGTCTAGAGCGGATGCGAAGTATTGATCTCCCTCTGGAGATGGGTCAAGGCGCTTATGTGTGATCTTCTCTTCTTTTGTAGAGAGATCAGTGCACTTCTGTGCGGTCTTGCGGCTTCAATAGCTTCTCCATGTTACAGCTCCTAATGTTACAGTTTCATTTCTGTAATCGATGACGGCTTTACTTGCCACCAAGTATTCTCTTCATAATAAAATATCATAATTTTCGGAAAAGTTGTGAATGTAGAACTTTTGTTTCGGACGGACTTGTTTTGTTTGCATATCTCATTATGCTTTTAGTTAAACGGACTGGTCCATTGATGGTATGGACTGTAAGGTTATCGTCTTTTATCTCGGAATCTGTGTAGTTTTCTTTCATGATGTTGATCGATGATCCGAGTCAGCGATACACCTCAGTATTCTTTTATTAATAGTAATGTTTATATAGGATTCTCCACGGTTTCTTCCGAGGGCGGCTTGATGAAAATTTACGTCCATTTTCATTTGCCCACTCTGGATTTCTCTCATTCTTTTAGTAGGTTGGTTGGGTCTGCACCCACTAGCTTGGCTTTGAGATATTTGTTGATTGAATGGATTCTGACCCCTACCCTGATTCAAGGAATTTTTGAATTCATTGTATTAATCCTGGATTTTGAGAATTTTGATTTTGATTTGTTCATTAGTCTGACCTGTTTCGAGATGAATCTGAGTTTGGTTGTGATAATTAGTATTATTATAATTTGGATAATAGTTTCCAACATTCTTTCGATTTAATTGAGGCGATTTCGATTGATCTTTATTTGAATTTCAATCTGTCGTAATAGTTTCATACAATCTTCTTCTTGCGCTGCCTTCTTAAGATTAGACAATGTAGAGATATCTTTTCTTGCTAATGTCATGAACATTCTATCTGAGAGTTTTCGGGTAATAACATCATTTACTGTATTGTTTTAAGCATTTTCTATAAATGATAGTGTTTTCTGGTATATTTTCTAAATTTAGCTTATTTTTTATTCATAGAGCCTTTACTTCTAATTCTTCTATAAACTTCCGAAGACTGCCGTTGAATCTGGTAGAGTATAGTTGGTTTAAGAGTTCTTCGTATTGTGTATGATTTGATTGAACTCGTTGATCTTTGTTGGCGAAGATCTTCAATCGGATATAAACTGCATACATATTCGATTCGGTTGATAAACGAACTCAACTGTCCAGATGAACCATCGTAGGTAGGTAGGTATTTGTCGTATCGACGCAGTGCCTGGTTCAAGTGGATCTCACTCAATGTTTGTGGTGGTAGCGCCATGGTGTAGTTGTTTCTGTAGATTGGGTTTTGGTTTGTTATACCGACTCAAAATGAGTATTGGGGTATATTAGATTTGTGGTAAAAGTGGATGTGTGTAACGTTCAGAAGGAATCGTTTCCGACCCATAAAGTATATATATTCTTGATCAGCATCAATAGCCGAGTCGATTGAGCCATGTCTGTCTGTCCGTCTGTCCGTCCGTCGTCTGTCCGTCTCTCCGTCTGTCCGTCCGTCCGTCTGTCCGTCTCTCCGTCTGTCCGTCCCTATTAGCGCCTAGTGCTCAAAGACTATAAGAGCTAGAGCAACGATGTTTTGGATCCAGACTTCTGTGATATGTCACTGCTACAAAATATTTCAAAACTTCGCCCCGCACTTCCGCCCCACAAAGACGAAAATCTGTGGCATCCACAATTTTAAATATATGAGAAACAAAACGTAGAATTGTAGAGAATAACCATGTCTTTTAGACTGCGGAATCTGAATTGGATCGTATTATTATTATGCCAGCATCAAGAAAACAATTTCATTTTTTCTCGCCCTGTCTCTCTCTAACACACGTAGCATAGGCGGCTTTGCTTAGAGTAAAACATTAGCGCCTAGATCTCAGAGACTACAAAAGCTAGAGCAACCAATTTGGTATCCACACTCCTAATATATCGGACCGAGACGAGTTTGTTTCAAAATTTCGCCACACCCCCTTCCCGCCCCCGCAAAGGACGAAAATCTGTTGCATCCACAATATTGCACATTCGAGAAAACGCAGAATCATAGATAATGACCATATCTATCAGATTGCTGAATCTGGATCAGCTCAGATCATTTTAATAGCCAATAGGAACAAATCAATTTGCAGTGGCTACGCAGCGCCCGACGTCACGCTCAGACTGATTTTCTGTCTCTCTCGCACGCACTCTTTGTCGTGTCGTTTAATATTAGCGGCGTCTGCCGGAGGAGAGCCATACTGACTTAGTATCGGGTATAACCGTAGAGTTGCGGTGTCCGCAGCAACTCACAACGTTCCCCCTCGTTATACCCGATACTCAAAATGAGTATTGGGGTATATTAGATTTGTGGTAAAAGTGGATGTGTGTAACGTCCAGAAGGATCGTTTCCGACCATAAAGTATATATATTCTTGATCAGCATCAATAGCCGAGTCGATTGAGCCCTGTCTGTCTGTCCGTCTGTCCGTCGTCCGTCCGTCCGTCCGTCCCTTCAGCGCCTAGTGCTCAAAGACTATAAGAGCTAGAGCAACGATGTTTTGGATCCAGACTTCTGTGATATGTCACTGCTACAAAAATATTTCAAAACTTCGCCCCGCCCACTTCCGCCCCACAAAGGACGAAAATCTGTGGCATCCACATTTTTAAAGATACGATAAAACCGAAAACGCAGAATCGGTGAGGATGACCATATCTTTTACAGTGCAAATCTGAACCAGATCGAATAATGATTATAGCCAGAATCAAGAAAACAATTTCATTCTTTCTCGCTCTGTCTCTCCCTAACACACAGGTTTCATGGTCGGTTTTGTCAATTGCAAAATATGAGTTCAAGGATCTCAGAACCTATAAGAGCCATAGCAACCAAATTTGGTATCCACACTCCTGTGATATCGGACCTTGACCGTTTCGTGTCCAAATTTCGCCACACCCCCTTCCGCCCCGCAAAGGACGAAAATCTGGGGCATCCACAAATCTAGAGACTATTAAGGCTAGAGTAACCAAATTTGGTATCCGCATTCTGTTAGATCTCACTATAAAACGTATATCTCAGAATTTCGCCCCACCCCCTTCCGCCCCACAAAAGACGAAAATCTGTTGCATCCACATATTGCACATTCGAGAAAATAAAAACGCAGAATCATAGATAATGACCATATCTATCAGATTGCTGAATCTGGATCAGATCGGATCATTTTTGTAGCCAAAAGCAAGAAATCAATTTTCAGTGGCTACGCAGCGCCCGACGTCACGCTCAGACTGATTTTCTGTCTCTCTCGCACGCACTCTTTGTCGTGTCGATTAATATTAGCGGCGTCTGCCGGAGGAGAGTTATACTGACTTTAGTATCGGGTATAACCGTAGAGTTGCGGTGTCCGCAGCAACTCACAACGTTCCCCTCGTTTTTGATTAGTATTTTGCAGCGAATCGGACCGTTGCCGTGGTTTAAAGTCCAAAATAAAGCAGTCCCAACGGATCAAGAAACACAAAAGCGACGGAGACTCAAGTGTGTATACCAAAAAGTGCGTATGCCAAGCCGCACAAAACCGCGAGTGTGTATACCCAAAGTGTGTATACCAAGGCATAGAAAATCGCGAGTGTGTGTGTGTAAATAGCAACTCGGAGGGATACTTAAAACGAGGGGGGACGTTGTGAGTTGCTGCGGACACCGCAACTCTACAGTTATACCGATACTTAGTCTCTCCTGCGGCAGACGCCGCTAATATTAAACGACACGACAAAGAGTGCGTGCGAGAGAGACAGAAAATCAGTCTGAGCGTGACGTCGGGCGCTGCGTAGCCAGTTGCAAATTGATTTGTTCCTTTTGGGTATAAAAATTATCCGATCTGATCCAGATTCAGCAGTCTGGTAGATATGTCATTATCTATGATGCTGCGTTTTTAGTTTTCTCGAATCTGCAATATTGTGGATGCAACAGATTTTCGTTCTTTGTGGGGGCGGAAGGGGGTGGGGCGAAATTCTGAGATATACTTTTTATAGTGAGATCTAACAGAAGTGCGGATACCAAATTTGGTTACTCTAGCCTTAATAGTCTCTGAGATTTGTGGATGCCCCAGATTTTCGTCCTTTGCGGGGGCGGAAGGGGGTGTGTCGAAATTTGGATACAAAACGGTCAAGGTCCGATATCACAGGAGTGTGGATACCAAAGTTGGTTGCTCTGGCTCTTATAGGTTTTGAGATCCTTGAACTCATATTTTGCAATTGGCAAAGCCGACCATGAAACCTGTGCGTTAGAGAGAGACAGAGCGAGAAAGAATGAAATTGTTTTCTTGATTCTGGCTATATAATTATACGATCCAATTCAGATTCCGCAGTCTTAAAGATATGCTTATTCTCTACGATTCTGCGTTTTTAGTTTTATCGTATCTTTAAAAATGTGGATGCACAGATTTTCGTCCTTTGTGTGGGCGGAAGTGGGCGGGGCGAAGTTTTGAAATATTTTTTAAGCAGTGACATATCACAGAAGTCTGGATCCAAAACATCGTTGCTCTAGCTCTTATAGTCTTTGAGCACTAGGCGCTGAAGGGGACGCACAGACGAACGGACGGACAGACGGACAGACAGACAGGGCTCAATCGACTCGGCTATTGATGCTGATCAAGAATATATATACTTTATGGGGTCGGAACGATTCCTTCTGGACGTTACACACATCCACTTTTACCACAATTAATATACCCATACTCATTTTGAGTATCGGGTATAAAAAAAAAACGAAAAACAAAAGAAAGACACGGACAACAGTTTTGTCGTCGTAGTTGCTTTGTGCATGAGACGATCGACAGTTACAAATTTTGCACTGTGGGACAATAAGTATAAAAATGAGTGGAAATATGAATTTCTATATTGAGAAACTGGACGAAAACAATTATAGCACATGGGAAGTTTTGATGAGAAGTGTTCTCATACAAAATGATTTGTGGCAATCGTCAGTGGTAAAATTGAGCTTAGTGAAGTGCAACAAATGAGCAACGTGCAGCTTTTGAACTAAAGGATCAAAAGGCGTTGGCGTCAATTTTACTTTGTGTTAATCGACCCAACTAAACAATATTAAAAATTGTGTATCGTCGTCACAGGCATGGCAAAGCTAAATAAAATTCACAGGCCAAGCGGACCAGCAAGGTAGTGCTTTTAATTAAACAATTGTTGACGTTAAAATGTCGGATGGTATAAGTGCACAGGAATATTTGCGGAATTCAGGTGGTACACGAGGCTTTAGCAGAGGTCAACATAAAAGGTTGATGAAAAGATCTTATCAGTTGTGTTGCTAAATGGTTTGCCTAAATCGTATGAAAGTTTTGTTGTTGCGATTGAGACGCGAAATGATTTGCCGAGCTTGAGCATGCTAAATAAAATTCTGAAGAAGCGAATAGGCAGAGGATAGCATTAGCAAGAAATTACAAGTAGCGCGAACTACACGTCAGTTATGACAACAACAATTTTAAGAAAACTTTAAGAAGGGAAAAGTGTTTTAAGTGCGGGAAGGAAGGCATTTTAAATCGGAATGCCGTGCTAAAATCAAGCAGGAAGGAGCAAACACAAGGCCGCAAACAGTAAAAGCGGGGAAAGATTGGGTACAATGCTTTGCGTAAGCGAATATGCAAAGTGGAACCAGAAAATATGTACCAATCCTAAGTTTAGCTAAGCCAAATGTCCAGATGTTAAATGCATGGTGCATAGACAGTGGCGCAACGGCGCATCTATGTTGTGACAAGGAACGCTTTGTGTCGTTCACGGAAGATAATCAAAAAGTATTTTTAGCCGGCGGTAAATCACTTATTGCTGAAGGTCATGGAACTGTTCAAGTAAAGTTCGGTGATAGATCCGTTACGCTGGAAAAGGTTATCTTGTGTACCAGATTTGCAGTACATTTTATATCGGTCACAAAACTATTAAAACATGGAAAAAGTTGTGTTTGAGAAAAATCAAGCGATGATTTTTGAAAACGGAAAAATAGTTATAACGGCACACCTGGAAAATGGATTGTTTATGTTCAGGACAATCAGGAAAAAAGTGTATGAACATTATATAATGTTGAGGCAGATGCATTCAAATGCACAATAGGTTCGGCCATGTACATTTTGACGCATTAAGGAAATGGTTAACAAGGAGATGGTAATAGGTCTCAAGGCATATACAAGCCAAAAAAAGGTGTGCAACATGCGCAAAAAGTAAAATTTGCGTGCAACCATTTCAATCGAGCACAAACAGGTCAAAGGGCGTTCTAGACTTAATACATTACTGATGTATGCGGTCCAATGCAAAAGCAGTCAATGGGAGGCAATCGATATTCGCCACATTTATTGATGATTGTTCAAGATATGTATCAGTAAGTTTTCCTAAAAACAAAGATCAGGTTTTTCGAGGCTTTTAAAGAATTTAAAAGTCAAGTTGAGTGCCAAACTGGGAGAAAGTCAAGGTTTTACGAAGCGACAATGGCGAGAATACATATCAAACGTTTTTGATAATTACCTAAACCAAAATGGAATAAAGCGAAACTTAACAGTGCCATATACACCTCAACAAAACGGAGTTGCAAAAAGGGCCAACAGAACATTGGTAGAAATGGCAAGAAGTATGCTGCTGCATGCTGGGTTAAGTGAATGCTATTGGGCAGAAGCGATTCGAACTGCACGTATTTGCGAAATAGAGTGGAAAGCAGCTGCTTGAGCGGAGTGACACCTTTTGAAATATGGACAGTAGAAAGCCAGTGGTATCGCATTTAAGAGTTTTTGGCTCAGTAGCGATAGCTCTAATAAAACAAGAAATCAAAGTTCGCACAGAAAGGCTTAGAGTATATAATGGTGGGCTACTCGGATACGGCCAAAGCATACCGTTTGTCAGTAAAGAAACCAGGAAACTCGTAGAAAGTAGGGATGTCATTTTTGTAGAACCTGAAGGGGCAAACTAGATGCATCATGTTCCAATGACATGGCATCAATTGAGGTTCAACAAACCAGGACTCTGAACCCGAAATGGATAGCGAGCAATTTAAAGATCCAGAAAATGAGCCAGAAATCAGGAGGAGATTAGGTCTAGTAATGACATTCTTGTAATTCAGAACCAATAAGAGGACCAGGACGCCCAGCCATAGTACGGACGGGCAAACCAGGACGACCAAGGAAGCAGTATCATATGCTCAATGCGATACTGGCAGCAGACGTACAGTTCCACAAAACTACGCACAAGCAGAACGGTTTACTGAAGGCGAGATATGGAAAGCATCAATGAAGGACGAGTACGAATCTCTCGTGAAGAACGGCACGTGGTCTCTTACTAAATTGCCTAGCGGGAAAAAGTCATTGGATGCAGATGGGTTTACGCAGTTAAGTCCAATCCGGATGGAAGCGTGAACAGGCTCAAATCACGTCTGGTGGCGAAAGGTTGTAGCCAACGCTACGGATCGACAACAAGGAAACATTTGCACCAGTTGTACGCCACGCAACTATCAGGTTGATAATTGCACTTGCAGTCGAACATGGTCTCCACCTACATCAAATAGATGTTGTCACGGCGTATCTCAACGGCGAATTGGAAGATGAGGTTTTTATGAGACAACCTGAGGGCTTCATCAGCGAAGTTCACCCAAATCACGTTTTGAGGCTTCACAAAAGTATATATGGCCTAAAACAATCAGGTAGAGTGTGGAACTCTACGTTGGATGCAACGCTGAGACGCATTGGTTTTATACCGACTGTCAACGAACCCTGTCTGTATTGTAAGACAGGTAAAATATGTGTCTAATAGCAGTACAATTTGAAAGATTGTCGACAGACGTCCACGCCTCTTGAAGCTGGTTACCAGGTGGCATGCAACAAAGAGGACTGCCGCAGGGTCGACATCACATCGTTCAAAAGCTAATTGGAGAGTTATCTTATCTTGCTGTTATGACTCGTCCGGACATTGCGCATTCGGTGAACAAATTAGCACAACGTAACAAGGATCCTCATTCCGAGCATGAAGCGGCAGCCAAGCACATCCTTCGATATTTGGCAAAAACTATCGACTGGGAGATATGCTACACAAAGCAAGGAAAGGCAATTGAGTGTTTTGTTGATGCAGATTGGGCAAGTGATATGACGAACCGAAAGTCATTCACTGGCTATGTATGCATGTTGGCAGGAGGAGCGGTTTCTTGGGAGTCAAGAAAGCAATCGACGGTTGCCCTCAGTTCCACGGAGGCAGAGTACATAGCCTTATCATCTGCAGCAAAAGAGGCGATATACTTTCGCAGCCTACTGATTGACTTGAAGCTGATCTCAAAGGAGTCAGCTATTCAGATGTACGGCGACAACATTGGAGAACAGCAGCTTGCTAGAAACCCCATGTTTCATGCACGTACAAGCACATAGACGTCAAGATACATCATATTCGAGCGGTTCTCAAGAGAGGTGAAGTCAACATTGCGTATCTGCAACCGATGAGATGATAGCAGATGTCCTCACAAGAACTTAGCAAGGTTAGGCACCATAAATTTGTATTCGCATTTGGTTTAAAAGATCGTTTATAAGTGCTTGACATGTTATTGAATATTAGTTAAGTATATTTAAAGTTTTGTAAACATGCGTTGTGTTGAGGAGGAGTGTTCAAAGTGACCGCCACGATAATTAGATATTGATCTCTAACAACACTGCGCATGTGCCCTGCTGCATATCGATGTTCTCATATCGATGTTCTCATATCGATATTCTTCTTTCGGCGTCTGTCTCTTGCGTATGTTACTCGGAAGCACATATAATTCTGTATACTGATCTTCTGATGTCTTACAAATAAAATAACTTTAACAATATATATTTTTTTAATATTTGACCAAAATGAAGGAAGGAAAAAAAATTTAAGGGACATGTGATCGATTTACAGGTTTTTCATTACATAATTCAACTCGATCACATGGTTTTAGTAATAGCTAACAGAGGATAGTATTTCAGTTGCACTTTAAGGAGCTTCAACTTGAGTTAGAAAATTATAATTATTGGCAATATGAGGCATGGCATTTCTGCAGCTCATTTGCGTTACTTCGCTCTTTTATTGGCGAAGTTGTTTATTAATTTCTCTCTCTTGGCAGCGTTGTCCGGTCTCTTCATTTGTGAAGGTTTTTTCCATGTCCCGCTCCGATGTCGTGTTGAAGCAGCCATTTGATCCGGCGCCCTCTTTGTTTTCTTCCTTGGCCTTTTTTCGTGTCTTGCCTGTACTCAGCTATTGTGAGTGGGCGTGGTCCATCAGCTGGACACACCTCAAGCGCCTCTTTCAGCGTCGGTGCGTCCCTTTGTTCAATAGGAATAGCATTTTTCATTGGTTCCTTTTCCATGGGCCTATGGGCTCAGGCGTGCCGGTGCCGGTCATCGCACAGGTCAAGTTATATATTTGTATGTTATGTTTGTAGTTTATTTTCTTCTTTTAGCCTATGAGCTCAGGCGGTGCCGGTGCTGGTCATCGCACAGGTGCTTCTAGTGACAACGCTCTTTGTAGCGTTGTCGGTTGCCTTTTGAGGTCTTTATCTTCTTCCGTTTTCTTTTGTCGCACTTTTAGTTCACTTTTAATTTTAATTGTCCATTGGTTAATTGTTCCATTGTAGTTAAAGAATGGTTATTGGCGTGTGCTCCTTCCGTTGCGTATTTATAATTTTTCACTAATTTATTTTTCACAAAGTGTCCTGTCACGGTCGCCATGTAACAAGAAGTATAATTCTTTGTAAAATATAAGTAGATTTCTTTATTCTGATCTTACGGGAGTTAACCTCCGATCTGTTTTGTTGGTTCTTGTTGATTAAATTTAACAATTGTGTTTGGACTTTCATAAGCCAAAGCCGCGGAGAACTACATATGTGTTCTTATCTCTTATATGTTAGTATGTATATGTGTGAATATGCTCAGCGCTGTTGGAAGCGTGTATATATGTGTGTATGCATGTCTCTTGGGTCTCTGTCACTTCGCCTAGTCCTGGGGTCGTCTCTTCGTACAAGGCTCCAGGCAACCGAGGTTCCCGGCGAGTACGATGAATGCTGGGCTGAAGCCTGTGGTGTCGATGTGCTGCTGTTGATGGCTAGGCTGAGTTCGGGCAGCAGCTCGTCCATGTCGCTGGTCTCCATCGATGTACTGGGCGATCATGGTTTTGATCGTCTGTTGGCTCGTTCCGTGGGGTTTTGTTGTGCGTATAGGGCGCCGTATACTCCAATTCCATGCCTGCTAGTTGCAGAACTTTCGGAACGAGCGACTTGTGAATTGGGTCCCGTTGTCGCATACGAACTTCCGTGGGGTTCCGAATCGGCTCAGGATCCGTTCCGGAAAGCGGTCTCCAGTAGTGCGGTGTGGCCTTGCGTAGTGGGACCAACTCCACCCACTTGCTGAAAGGCGTCGAAGAACACCAGCAACATACTATTGCCGTGTTTGGATCGGGGCAATGGTCCAATTAAGTCGGCGCAGACGATGTCCAGTGGTTCTTGGGCTTGGCGGGTGTGCATCTTCCTCCTGGTTTGGTTTGACTCACCTTGTACTGCTGGCACTTGGTGCACTGCTGATATATCGGGCGATATCTCGGTGCAGTCCGGGCCAGTAGTACCTCTGGGCTATTCGTGTCGCCGTCTTCCTGATTCCGAGGTGTCCTGCTGTCGGATGATCGTGGCACTCTTCTAGCACGCGTCGCGGTGGTCCTTGTTGACACAGTTTCCATTTGATAGGGTCTTCTTCGCTGGTTCTGCTGCTGGCTTGTTTGTATATTTGGTCGCTCTCGATGATGAACTCCGGTGTCCTTCCGGCTGTTCCTGGATCCGCTTGCGGAGCCTCTGCAGCCAGGGGCAGGGGCAAGGGTCCCGGTCTTCGTCGCTCGCTGCAGAGTTTCTACTGGTTGTCGTGAGAGGGCGTCATCCACAACGTTCTGGCTTCCTCGGCGGTAGGGATGTCAAACTGATATTGCTGGAGCTCCAAGGCCCAGCGGGCGAAGCGTCCGTTGGGCTGGACCACCGTGGCGAAGTTGGGGACGAAACGTCGGTACCAGGATGCCATCCCGATGCAGCGTCGCAGTTCTTTCAGTGTGGTGGGCGGTGCTAGTTTCTGGACTGCGCTGACCTTGTCTGGGTCCGTGTGGATGCCTCGTTCGCTGATGACATGGCCGAGGTAGACTAAACTCTTCCTGAAGAAGCTACACTTGTTTCTGTTCAGTCGGAGGTTTCGCCTCTCGCAGCCTCCTGAAAACCTCGCGAAGGTGGTCGATGTGTTCTTCTAGCGTGGCTCGATGACGATGATATCGTCGAGATATGCGAACGCGTACGCTCCATGGTGATCCGATGACGCTGTCCAACGCTCGCTGGAACGTCGCTGGGGCTGAGTGCAGGCCGAAGGCATGACCTTCCACTGGAAGAGTCCTCTGCCGGGGACGGTAAATGCTGTTGCCTCTCTGCTGCCCTCGGCACCGGGATCTGCCAGTATCCGTTTTTGAGATCCAGCGTGGAGATGTAGCGAGCGTGGCGAAGTCTCTCGAGAATGTGGTTAATCCGTGGCAGCGGATATGCGTCCGGCACCGAGCGGGCATTTAGTTGGCGATAATCACGCACATTCGCATTTCTCGGTCTTCTTCCCTACCAAGACGATTGGGGCGCTGTGGACTGTGGGATGGCTCGATCCTTTCGTCCCGTAGCAGCTCGTCCACCTGCGCGTTGATGATCTTCTGCATGGCCGGTTTCTTCGGGAAATAGCGTTGCTTCACGGGCCTGTCGTCTCGCATTGTTATCGTGTGTTCGGCGATGTGGGAGACTCCAGCTAGTCCGTCGAATTTCGCCAGTTCTTCTTCCAGAAACTTGCCTGCCACGGCGTGGGGGGTGGTTCAGGGTCTGGGTCTTGCTGCACGGCGATAGGTCTCCAGTTTCCGGGCGTAATGGCGGCCAAGATCGCGTTCTCGTCATCCGAGTCGGCTGGGCGAAACGGGTTTCGTTCCGGCTATTTCGACGTCGGCTAATGGCTCAGTTGGTAGTCCGTCGTCGAGATCTCTCTGATCTCGTCCTGTGGTGTCGGGGTTCGTGGCTGCGTGAGTCTGTCGTGCTGGTTACTTCGTGGTGACTCCCGGTTCGATGAGCTGGCCCTGGAGTGGTCCGCGGGGCGCAGCTATCTTTGCTGGAGTATTCTGGTGATTCCTGGGTCCTGTTGCTGACTCCCGTTCGATGAGCTGCCCTTGGTTGGTCTAGCGGCGCCGAAGCTATCTCTGCCGAAGTTTTCTGCTTTCTGCTGTGTCCTGTTGGTGACTCCTGGTTCGACGAGCTGCGCCTGGGTTGGTCCAGTGGAGCCGTAGCTGTCTCTGCCCAAGTCCTTTGTTTCCTGCTGTGTCCTGTTGGTGATCCTGGTTCGACGAGCTGGCCCGGATTGATCAGTGGGCGTAGCTGTCTCTGCAAAGTCCTTTGCTTCCTGCTGTTCCTGTTGGTGACTCCTGTTCGACGAGCTGGCCCTGGATTGATCCAGTGGGCCGAGCTGTCTCTGCCCAAGTCCCTTGCTTCCTGCTGTGTCCTGTTGGTGACTCTGGTTCGACGAGCTGCCTGGATTGATCGAGTGAGCCGTAGCTGTCTCTGCCAAGTCCTTTGTTTCCTGCGGTGTCCTGTTTGGTGACTCCTGGTTCGACGAGCTGGCCCTGGATTGATCAGTGGAGCCGGAGCTGTCTCTGCCAAGTCCTTGCTTCCTGCTGTGTCCTGTTGGTGACTCCTGGTTCGACGAGCTGCCCTGATTGATCCAGTGGAGCCGGAGCTGTCTCTGCCAAAGTCTTCGTTTGTTGCGTTGTCCTGTTGGTGTCGCAGTTCTTTCCGTCGTAGCTTTCGTCGTGTCCTGTTTGTGGTGGCGTAGTCCTGGGGTTGTTGCTTGATCTTGTCTGGTAGGCTTTGTTGTCATTGCGTTGGATGGTTCGTGGTTTCGTGTTGGTCTGCGGCTGGTCTCGGATGGCAGTGGAGTCCGCAACGTGACAGACCGTGGCGTGGCTGGGCGGTGCATGATGTATCGTCCGGCGGGTTTCTGCTGCAACTTCAGCTGTAGATATGCCCGTCCGCAGTGGATCCTTGCGCGGATGCCACAGAGGAAGTCGTCTAATACCGTGGGGAGTATAAGAAGAGATACCTGTGTTTCTTGCTGATCCAGGCGCACTGTGACTGCTATCGCTTGGTTGATCTCCTTCCTGGTTCCATCTGCCAGGCGGATCCTGTCCTCACCTCTCGCCTGTTCTCGGTCGTCCCTATCTCCTTCGCAGCCGCTCACTGATGAAGGATCGTGTGGCTCCAGTGTCGAGGTGGCCGCAAATGCTTTCCCATTGATGTCCACCAGGGCAGCGATCCTTGCTCCGGTCATGCTTAATGGGTGGGTTTCTCCTGTTCCTGGGTGCGCGCCTCCGTCCATGTCCCAGTTGGGCGAGACCCAATCCGTTTCCCGACGCTGGCTTCCGGCAGCAGTTGATGGTCCGGACCCCTCGGTGGCCACATTCCCAACAGAACAGCTTCTGTCGGTTTGTGCACGCACACTGAAATGGCCGTTTTCCCCGCAGTTCCGGCAGGCTCGTTGTACATCGATCGACTGCTCTTGCTCCTGGCCGATTCCTCGGTTGGTGATCTTGGCCGTCTCGTGTGTGTTGGCCCGTTGGGGGTTGGTTCCATTGCGGTAAAGGCGCACGGGTCGATGGTTCTGCGTGGTCCCGATGCTGCGGAGTGCGTCTCCGTCCCGCGCGGTTTCGTAGGCCGAGACGAGCTGGGTCAATTCTGTGAGTGATCGGAAATCTTGTCTGCGCGTATACATTTGATACTCTGGACGGAGATTTTGTAGATCTGCTCGAGTTCCTGTTCCGAGTATACTGGGCTCGTTGCATCATCAGACGCAACTCGATAAGGTAATCCGGAAGGATTCCTTGGGCTTCTGTTCCCGACTTCGTATGGTGTCTTCCAGCCGCTGGAAGTATCTGGGGGGCAGGAAGAATTCTAGGAATTCTTTCCGAAAGTCTGTCCAATTCTGTCCTTCATCTGAAAGTTCGGAACCATCCTTCGGCTTACTGTAAGGAGACCGGAGATGGCTCGCGGCAAGCTGCTCTGGCTCCCACCGTATGATTCCACTCGCTCTCGAGCCTTTCGATGAACGCTAGTGGGTCCGCGTGACCGTCGAAAGTAAATCCCATTTCCGGAGTTTGTCCGCCAGTACGAGTACGAGATCTCACCCTCCGGGCGTGAGACCTATGTTCCTGAGGAAGACGTGGCTGTTCTCCTTCCGTGGTTGTCTGGTGGCTAGGCGTGCCAGGGTCCAGCGGTAGTGGGTACTGGCGCGTGGTTCTTGCTGGACGCCTCTGGTCTGGTTCCTTGGAGTGGTCCTTGGGCAGCTCGTTTTAGTTGCTCGTCCTGGGCGGCCGGTGTCTCGGTTGCTGACTCGCGGTATCCGTGGGTGGATCCTCGGCTCGTGCTGGGCAGCTCGGTACAATTAATCGCAGTTTTGGTCCCTCCTTGCTGTCTTCCATCTTCGTCCGGCTCCCTGGCCCGGTGACGTGGCTGGGCTCCGGTGGTCCCTGGGGCTCGGTATGTTCCCAAAGTATGTAGCCAATTCGTCCAGCCTTGCCTGCACGGCTTCGGGGTGCCCAGGGCGTGCGATGAATGCGGTGATTCGGCTCCGTAGGTCCTCTACAGTCCCAGTTTCTCCTAGTCCAAACTCCTTAGCCAGGCTCTGCAGCTCGTCCTTCCTGCGGGACGCTATCCAGCGGATGTTCATCCTGATGCTGGTCCACTAATCGGGGCACCGGTACGAGTCCTTATCAGCACGGTACTGGGTCTGGGCTTCTGTACTAGGATACGCGGCACTGGGTGGAGAGTCCTGTTCGAAGGACGCGCGGCACGGTACTGGATCGGTGATCCTATACTAGGATACACAGCACTGGTTGGATGATCCTGTCGAAGGATACGTGGCGCGGTACAGGGAAAGTTCTGTCTGACTGCTCGTGGTAACTGTGTGACTGCTCGGTAACAACTACCTGACTGCCGGTAATGACTGTCTGACTGCTCGGTAACAACTGCCTGACTGCCGGTAATGACTGTCTGACTGCTCGGTAAGAACTGTCCGACTGCTCGTAATGACTGTCTCGACCGGTGTTCCTGTTCCGCCTTATATTGGCGTGGCGTGGCATTGCTTTGTGGCCGGGGCTCCTCTGCCATGTAGCTGCTCTCTGCGATCGCCCTCTGTCCACCACTGCTCCGTTGGTCTACCGCTGCTTCACTGCTTGGCTGCTCCTGTCACTGTCTCGCTGTCTGTCACTGTCTCGCTGCTCTGTCACTGCCTCGCTGCTCGGTCACTGTCTCGCTGCTCTGTCACTGCCTCGCTGCTCGGTCACTGCCTCGCTGCTGCTTCTCCGCTCTGCGATGCCACGTTGCTCTGTCGCTGCTACTTCTCCGCTCTGCCGCTGCCACGTTGCTCTGTCGCTGCTGCTTCTCCGCTCTGCCGCTGCCTCGTTGCTCTGTCGTCGCTGCTTTCCTGCTCTGCCGCTGCGCCGCTGCGCTGCTTTGCTACTGTCGTTGGTGCGCTTTGTCGCCGTCGCGTGCCAAAGTTTTAGGCGCGTCCGCGGCCATTTTCTCCGGCACGCGGTGCTGTGTCTTCGGCATCTCTCCCGTCTCTTTCTGTCGCGTAGGTGCTGTCTGCGTGGTTTTTCGCGTCTCTCCCCGTCTCTTTCTGGCGCGTAGGTGGCTGGCTGGTGGTTTTCGCCGGCGCGTCTGGACACGTGCCGGCGGCTGTTGCTTGGGGGGTATTAGAGAAACCAGCCTCAGCTGTACATAAGTCGAGGGATCAACGATTGGTGCTGGCTATTTGCCGGGACTCTGATTTTTGGCTGCTGATCACTGATTTTAAGTTTTCCATCCTTTTCTCCTGCTGCTTTTCCTGATCCGTGGCTCCTAAACATCGTTTGCCGTTTTGCTTTTGTGGTCTTGCCTTTTAATTGTTGGCTGCTGCTTGGTTCCCTTTTCACTTCTAACTGCTTTTCACTTATTCCCTATGCTCACCGACTCTCCCTCGTGTCCTGCTCGGGCGCCATCTGTAAGGAAGTTCTCAGCCGAGGTACAGCTTCTCAGTCTGTCCAGGGCCGGTCTTCCCACAGCAAAATTTGTTGTGTGAGGACCTAAGGGAGAACCGTTCGCAGCGAAAGCGCACCCGTGGGTGGATCGAGGCGCGGGTGAACCGTGCTTGGGAGCTGCCGAGACGTGTGTTGGGGGTCATGCGAGGCGGGAGGAGGGGTTTGGGTCAGGGGTCGGAAGGGTAGGGAGAGGAGCCCAGCTTAGCAGATGCCGCATGATCACACTCACATCTCGTCGCCGGTCCCAGGCGAGGTGTAGGAGAGGAACCCAGCTTTGCGGATGCCGCGTGAATCCCGACTCACATCCAGCATCGCCGGGTCCCACAGGGCGAGGGTGTAGGAGAGGGAAACCAGCTTTGCGGATGCCGCGTGAATCCACGACTCACATCCAGCATCGCGGGTCCCCAGGGCAGACAGGTATGGGGAAGGAAGCCCAGCTTGGGGATGCCGCATGATCCACGACTCACATCCCTTCGCCGGGCCCCCAGGGAATAGGGAAGAGAGGGGTGGGCTGAGGGACTCCTACGGGCGAAAGTTTCTGAACGGTGGTTGAGGTGGGTGTCTTTATTGTGGGGGAATAAATGACAAAATTTACATTTTCGGGAAACTTCTGGTTCTGTGCGTACACCCTGCCTACTGCACCGATCTATCCCCCAGAGCTCACATACGTGAGGTGGCTCACCATTGCTTTCCCTTCCTTGGGTACGGCGGCCGGTCCTCGTACGTCGGTGGCTTCCTTTGCACACCGCGGTCACAGCTGGTTTTTATTCACCGCGTCCGGCTTATTGCGTACACGCGCGGTCACGTCTAGTTTTTAAATCTATGTTGGCTTCGCCGCACAACAGGTCTGGCTTAGCCCTCCGAGATCACTCCCGAGCCTGGCCCGCGCTGGACCGTGCCAGGCCTCGGCTTTACCTTTTGCAGCTTCTCCGCCGCTTCGTGGCTGCGCAGCTTTCGGCTGTCGGCCTCGGCTGCGTGGGCGATCGGCGGCTTCTCTACCGCTTCGCTCTCTTGCATGCTGTTCCTTTGCCTTCGGCCGTTCTCTCTCTTGCTTTGGCTGCGTGGGCGTAAGAGCGACCGGCGAGTCTCTTCGTATCCTTCTCTTCCATGTCGGCTCTCTTTGCTGCTTGGCCGTAGTAGGCGTCTCTCTTTCGTGTTGTCTCTTCGCTGCTAATAAGTAAAAACGCCTCACTATTTTAGGTGTTTTCTTAGCCTATTTCTTATTTTAATTGGGGAAACTAAGGATTCATTGTTCGTTGTCTAAGTAATACTAATTATAATAGAAGTAATAAGAATCGGATAAAAAGTGATAATGAAATAATGAAATTAGATAACCAGCCGTCGGGGCGGTCCCTCCAGGGGATGGTGTCGTGGTTAGTGCTGTGGAGGCTTATGCCTTCACAACCCCAATACTCTTTTTGAGTATCGGGTATAAAAAAAACAAACAGAAAAACAAATGAATTTTATAATATATTCATATTTTTCTTTCCGCGATCGGCTCTTTTTGTGCGCGAATAATCCACTAATTTTTCCCGCAAGACGCACTTAGCACCAAGGACGCTCAGCTACAACGGTACAACAAATGAAACGAGAAGGAAGCAATTTTTGGTCGAATAACAACAGATCACCAAAATAAACGGGACACGTTGACATATACATATACATATGTAAATATATGTAATTCTTTCCGGCCATTGATTGTATTTATAATCCTATTAAATTAGTGGGTTAAGTAAGTGGAAGGCGCGGCTAAGTGGCAACGGTACAGCAACTGGAATTTCTAAGCTACTCCACTCAACGAAAAGAAGGCGAGCGAAAGAGAATTAGAAGATCACGCGATGCGTCGCTCCCAATGCGAAAACCGAACGCATCGCTGTATGCGTGTGCATGTGTGTGCAGTTGCGGTTTTTGACTGTGCATGTGAGAGCTCTATGTAAAGCCTCTGTAAGCAATAGCAACGCAATAATGAGCATAAGTATAGATTCTTGAGCGTTGAGGAAAATTAAAATAAGCGGCTAATTTCTCCACCATTTGTATTGCAAAAATGTTTTTCGAGGTTTTTAACGAGCCTGATTTGTAATGACCTCACCTCGGCCAGATTTCATTATATGTCATGTATATTCTCGATTTTTGCATATTTTATGTGGTTCTTTTTATCCTTCAATCAGCATGGAAGCTCAATTGTAAACTGTGGATTAAAATTGAACAATAATAAAAATGTGTTCGTGTAACCTCTTGGGGTGTGTACCTCTTGGCAATTTGCGTGAAAATGTTGGGGGGGGTGGTGGTGGGGGTACTTCAATTAACAACAAATTTGGAACGCGGAACATTAACAAAGGAATTGTGTAACGAACATAATCAGATTACTTGCCGTCGGGGCGAGCCATCTGAAACAGAAACTGAACGATGGTGCGAGTGGGACGGCCAGTCATGCGGTTCTTCAGCAAATATGGGAGCGGATTGTAGCGCGTCAGCATGCCCACGTTGCGGATGTCCAGGTGGGCCCAGTCGACGCACGGCACCAGCTCGTGCAGAACGGCGGCAGCGATGCAGCTGGAGGCGGGGCCACGTCCACGGTTGCTGATGTCAAAGGTCTCGTTCGGCATGATCAGTTCCTTGAAGTAGCGCCACAGGGCAGACGCCAAACGCGATCCCCCGTAAGGGCACCGGCATTCTCGAACTGCTTGTAGACGAAGTTCGAATTGCTGAAAATCCCGGCTGCTGCTCCGCCCAGCGCTGGGCAGACGGCGTAGCCCACTGTAGCAATGTCCACGACCATGCGCGGCTTGTAGATCGTCTGGGCGTAGAGCAAGGGATCGGCCATGGCCATCACACCAGCCTTGCTGACGTCCACGAAGCCGAGAGTTTTGCCATTGAGGAGGGACACCACGTCGCCAGGCTTGGCCGCCATTCCGGAGGGCATGTTCTCGCACAGCGGCAGCAGTGCCGTTATGTTTAGGGGCAGCGATAGGGCGGCAGCGGCTCGGATGACGCCCACGCAGGCGGCTGCACCGGACATGCAGCCGCGGTACATGGACAAGCAGTCCTTGGGACTGAGGCAGAGGCCCCCGCTGTTAAATGTGATGCCCTTGCCCAGCAGG
Organism: Drosophila miranda; assembly: GCF_003369915.1. Taxonomy (NCBI): domain Eukaryota; kingdom Metazoa; phylum Arthropoda; class Insecta; order Diptera; family Drosophilidae; genus Drosophila; species Drosophila miranda. The sequence goes on from NW_022881614.1 coordinate 13,187,458, forward strand.
AGGATGGGCTTGTCCTCGGGTGCGGTGCCGCAGTAGGCGATTTCCAAGATGATCGGCGGCTCGCAGCTGCCCTTGGCCACCATCAATAAGCTGTTCAAGCTCTTGGACTCGATCCAGTCCATGCTGCGTACCTCCACGGATACCCCGCAGGGGCACAGGGCATCCACCGTTGACTGGGCGAAGATTGTGGGCGTCATCTGATTGGCCGGCGTATCGGCCAGGCGACGGGCCAGGTTCTGCGATTCGGCCTTGAAACAGGCCCCGCATCCAGGCATCCGAGTCGGGAGAGTCGTACAGCTCCAGTTTGGGAATGAGTGTGCGGTCCCGACGGCGCTTGTTGTAGCGCCAGACGGCCAAGGCGCTCCCCTCGGCCGCCTGCTCCGCATACTCCATCGACTCCACGAATACATCTGTGCAGCCCTGCAGTTGAAGGGCACGAGCCCCCACGCCGGCAGCGACGCGAGCGTTCTCCATTCCCTCGTCGATCATCTCCAGGTCGTTGAAGCCGGCCCCCTCCTGTCCCACGCCAACCACGGCCACCGCACGGAACTCCGCATCCACGTTCATGAAGACACGGCCTTTTCCCAGCTGGCCACTCAGGCCCGTCTCGCGTATGAGATCAGTGATCTTACCCTGGACGCGATCGTCAAACTTCTCGCCGGATGGTGTCATCTGGGGCTGGCGGTCGCCCTCCTTGGCGTACACGCCCACCACAACGCCTTTGATCACCGAGTCACATTTCTCGGCGTAGTGCCGTCGCTGTTCCACATCTCTGCGTCTGGCCAGGAATGTGTGCTGGACACGCCTGCACAGGGCGTGCATCAAGCGTACAGACTTCATCGCTTAATGATAGTGACAGTCCCTAGCGCCAGGTTACGAAAGTACTCTTATTTTTCAGACAGTTCCAGACAAATTTAGCTTTTTTTCCGAATAAAAAAAAATGTAAATCTAAAAAATAGAGAGAATAGATGTGCTTCCACAGCTGATTTGAAAGGAATGAGATATCCCAAGGCTCAAACTCTGGCAGGGAAACATTGCCAACGCCTGCTGAGATTCGAGGAATTATTGAATTTCCGAACAAAACGAAGAATAGGTCTCCGAAGAATAGGTCTCCAATCGAGGGAAGTATTCCACAGACATACATTTATATTTGGCGTAATCAAAAGAAACAAAAGATTTATCCCTCATCAGAATCGGATTGATTTGTCGGCTTGAGGCTGCCAAAGACCTTGGCCGGTATGGCCTTATGTTCGAAGCGCAGTTTCTTCATGATGAGGCCCTCGTCATCGGTTTTGGTTGTGGCCTGGCCTGCCTCGGCCTGGTCTCCACTCGGCTGCTGCGGGTCCTCCTCCTCATCGTCGTCGTCGTCCTCGCTGTCGCCAATATCAATCTCATCCGGATTGACGACTGTATTTTCCTTGCCCTTGGCCCCGCACTGGGTCTCGCCGTGCACAAACATGATATTGGAGGCAGCCTTCTCGGCGGGCTTCTGCTTGGCCTCGGCCGCCGCCTGGCGGGCCTTTTCCTCGAGCAGCCGCATGGCATCCGGTCCGGAGCCAGCACCAGCATCGGCAGCCACACCATTCGTGTTCGTGTTGACAAACTGGGCAGCCATCATGTTGACCTGAGTGTTGTAGGTCTTGATCCGCAGCATTTCACGCATCGTATCCTCGTTGCCATGACGCACCTCGAACTCCTTCCAGGTATGCCAGAAGTCCGCCGTGATGCGGGGATCGCACACCTGTTGGGACAAAGCAGAAGAGAGCTTAGAATATTGACGATCCAACGGTTAAATGTCGACTCACCTGTGAGCGTAGATGGCCCTGGCTCGATCCACCTAGCCCAGCTTCGTCTCCAGCTCGGCGAATTTGACGCACATGTGGCGCATATGCTGCTCGTGCAGAGCCTCGATGGCCTTCTCGTAGATCTCCCTGGTGCGTGGCAGGCCGTAGATCTCGGCGGCCTTCTTCACGAATATGTTGTACATGTCGAACATCTTCTCTTCCTTGACGGCGGACGTGGCGCGATCGTAGATGGACATGGCATGCCGGGCCAGGCCGTGCTCCTCCTCCAGCTTCGCGTAGAGCTGGTAAAAGTACTTGGATTGCTCATCGGGTCACTGATCCAGGCACTGTTCGAAGAGGTCGCGGGCCCGCTCCAGCTTTGTGTCCCCGTAGCGCGCGAGGAACTTGCTTAGATACGAGTTCCAGATGTCGTACACATTCGGCCACTTAAACAGGGCAATGCCCTTCTCGTAGGCCCGATAGGCCTCCTCGAAGTAGTTGTGCTCTTCGAGGAACATGCCATAGTTGATGATCACCTGCGGCGTGCAGATCTTCAGGTCGATGATGCTCTCGTAGACGGCCTTGCAGGTCTTGAAGGTGCCAAAGGACTCCTCCAGATCGGCGTACATGGACCACACCTTCAGGGATCTGTGGAGGCGCGACTGCACTGTCTCCGAGTCGTCGTGATACGCCACCTTCCGCTTGGGCATGGCCGTGGCACGTTGCATCAGCTTGAGGGCTGCCTCGAACTGTTGCTGGCGCAGCTCCATCTTCGCCCACTCGCACCACACGGCGGCCAGATCCGCCACCTTGACGTACTCCACCTCGGTGCCCCGCTCGAAGACCACGCGGGCGTCCTCCACCTGGCCATTGGACTCGTAGAACTTGGCAAACTCACCCAGAGGGTGTGCAGCTTTCCCACCGCCAGCTTGGGCTGCACTGTCTGCACGGCCTCGGTGTAGGTGTTGATGATCTCCGTGGGCTTGTCCTCGTACAGGTTGACCCACTTGTGCCACTCGTGAACGTTGTGCGGATTCTGGCGCAGCAGGACACTGTTCAGCAGCAGCAGACGCCTCTCCATGAGGTATTCGAAGCGCGACAGGCGCAGCTCCACATCGATGTCGTCCTCCTCGGTGGCCTCCTCGTTCTTGGCCACCTCCTCCATGCGCTTGTTCAACGACAGCTCCTCGAACTGCGCAAAGCTGGCCTCGCAAAAGGGCTCTGCTGCCCCAACAAAGGCCAAAAGACCGAGGACCAGGGGGGCAAGGAGACAATAGAAGCCAAAAGATTGACAGAGGCGAGTGAATTCCGTAAATGTATCTAAACGATATTGCGGTTCACATTTTGCACTTTCGCACAATTAACTCAACTAATTGACATTTGAAAATACATGCGGTGAAAGGAAGTACATATGTACACATGTAAAGGACAACAGCAGGAGATAATTATAAGTGCAGGAATTTTAATTCAACCTTCAACCTCAGCCTTTGCATGGCTCTGGAGCTCGAAAGTGATTTACAAAAGAAACACTTTAGTCGGAAACATAAATTCCCCACCTCTTCACAGCACTTGACCAGAAACAACAGCAACAACAAAAATCACAATTATAAAGTGAGTCAGGGCGAGGCATACACTGTCAAAAAAACAATATACGAGAATAAATAATTAAACCCATTTTCATATACGTTTCTCCCGATATTATTCTCTAAATTGAAAGAAAACAACAGGCATATATTTTCATTAGCTTTGAACTGAAAACCTTTTAAGATAAGCCGAAGTTGACTTTTTCGGTATTTTTCGTTATTTTTATAGTCCTTGTGGAGATAATGTTTTTTATCCCCAATCGGCCGACTAAT